>NC_061122.1:82887582-83187582 GCF_002878395.1 Capsicum annuum
TGACTAGACCATACGACTAGTATGGTCCAGTCGTACCCTAGGCAAAATCTAAAGGGATTGACACTGGACAACATACAATTATATCTTACAACTCGTACCCTATCCACACGGCACTTAGTGAGCCACTCGTACTCAGAGCCAAGTGAAGTTACTAAGTTTCTGATTATGTGAAGGACCAAACCAATGAACGATCAGCAAACTATACGAATCGTACCAACCAAGTCATAACCACAACAGAAACCCAACCACTACACACTGAACAATATAAGAGTTGGGTCACCTGACCCGTACCCACACCATACGTCATGTATGGTGAGTCGTATGCTGATTAAAAATTTTAACACTTAAGAAATTTATAAGGGCCCAAACCTAAGGTGTTTCATCCCAGTATCAAACTATCATGACTATTAAGTACTTAGACTCATCAAGCCTCATAACAAATATTTCAAATTGTATAACGAACATATAAAGGTTTACCAATACTAGTTCAAGTGTTGGCCTAAGGAAGGCCAAATGAGCCCAATTCTTATCCCTGAAATCTATTATAAGAAAACTCTACCCTAGACTCAACTAGGTATATAAATCCACTTTTATCTTTAAGCAAGTATTAATTATCCCTAAGACAGAAATTGTATTAAGTAGCTAAACGACTAATCCAACTATGCCCAAATTATAATTACCGAATAGCCTAAACGGTCCAACTAAACCAAGTAATGTCATGCATATGACCAATACCTAAACCCATCCCAAATCTAACATAATATAATAAGCATACTATGACATATCTCAATCTATTAAGAGTGAAAACCTAGCCTATCTGGACGCTAAAGAAAGCTCAAAGAATCCACTAAATCACTAGTTTTTCTTTCTAGGAAGCTTCTATAAGGTGCCATAATATAAAAATCAGAATCTACTCATTAAAATAAGAACAATGGTACCCATATTTCACTATTGTACTTTGGGTCCAATATTATGCAGAAATCCCATGTGGGGCTCATTTATGGATATCCCAGTCTTAAAACCGACTTAACGACCCCATATGCTCAAGGAGTAATTATCTTAAAAAATAGGTGAATTTCGAGCTATATTGGTGCTAAAATCAAGTCACTAAGGTTTAGGGGATCTAGAGAAGAAAAGGGAGAAATCACATAATTAATGTTTATCTAAGCCTAAAAATCTCCCAGAATTTGTATTCCCAAGCTATCCCACTTTTTATGGTTTAGGACTCTTAAGAATAGATAAGACATGGTCAAAATAGGGAAGAATGGGGTATTTATACCTTTCCCAGTTACATGGGTTTCGGATTCGGAACCCGCCGATCTTGCTCACAAAGCTTACCCAATGGTCACCCTATCACTTATGCAATGCCCTACAGTCGTGTTCATGACTCTTGCATCACTGCGAAGGATGTTTCTTTGCAAAAAAATCATGGCTTTGGTGACACACTTTGGCATCTGCCAGATCGCGTATGTGATCCTTGGCTCGTGATCGTCGGTGCACCAGTATAGGGTGAGACATGGAAATTCTGAAGTCTCTGCTAACCCCTCGAGATTCATTCAAAATCCTATACCCATTTATAAATTATTATAACCTACTAAATTTAATGTTTTGGACTAAAAGGTGCAGTCAAAATTTCCATCCAAGGTTGTTTTGATAAAAAAATAGGTCCCACACCTAACTCACAATTTTTGTAACTTCAACCAATAGCTTGAAATAAGCTCGGTTGCCTCAGGACCCCTACCAAAGTTCCATCTAGTAAAAAATAGACATTCTCAAGATGTTGGAATAGTTAGTATGGGAATACAAGGTTGTTTGACAAATGTTTCTGCCTAGTAACCAATTTGAAACACCAAAGACTTCAAAATAGGGAATTGGCTCAAAAAACCAAAGAAACTGTCCAATAACTAAAATATCAATCCCAATAAGTCATAAATGACTTGGGTAACTATAGGAAGGCTCAAATATATAGAATAAGTTGAAATAAAGAAAACAACTTAAAAGGTCATTACAGTTTGACATTCTGTGAATATACATGTTGGCACATTGAATTTCTTTTCATATGCTAATTGTCCTATTTACTTGCTATCTTATTTAATTGTATACATGTTTCTAAATTGAGTTGACTGATGATACCTACCAATACATAGTTATTTGTACTGATACTATGCTGTGTTTTATTTTATTGAGTGTAGACTAGGTTCTAGAGACTCCAATGCGACCTTATCTCTAGTGATGACAGTTGATTCGATCTAAGGGTGAGCACTCTTATCTAGGCTGTCATGGATCTTTGTAGTTGTGCTTGTCTCTCTTCTAGATAATTATACTCTTTATTATTTTCTTTAAGTTTTGATTATAGTAGATAATGTTTTGGCATTGAGTCCTTAAACAATGATTTTTAGGTATTGGGATTGGAATAGATAATTGATGATTACTTCCACACCTATTATTTATTAGTTTGGTAAATTATCACTAATTTAGTTGATTTTGTTATCATATCATCTTAGAATAACTAATTCATTGGGTTAATGACTTAGGTTCTACGAATCTCTGATTGAAGGGTTAGTGTGGGTTCAATTCATTGTCATTTAGGTCGTGAAAAAGTTTATATCAAAGCCCTAGATTTTCTGTCTCATCGTATAAAGAAATGTATAGTAGAGTCTTGTAGAACAATATAGACATACAAGTACTTTTATTTAAAAGTCTACAAGACACTAAAAAAACTTAATTTCTTCTTTCTTCATGCTATTACTTGATTTAAATTGATATCTTACTTCTTTTATTCTTATTCTTATATATGGTAAGAACTCATGCCTTAAGAGTAAGAATAAAAGCACTTAAACCTATTACTAGGGCTACAGTTTAATAATGCTCAACTCACTCCCATATTTGAGGGGTGAGACGGTAGTTGTCAATAATCCAACTTGAGTTGGGATCAAATCCACAAGGAGCAAATTATAAATTTTATGTCCTATGGGTTCTCTAATTACTAGAAGGTTACCCGAAATGCTAATAAACATAACATATAAAATAAAATGGGGGAATTAGTTTGGGATTGGTTGGTAATAATTTTCGATTAACAATGCATTAATATGACACTTTTGATTTAAAATGGAGATTTGAGGAGATCTTGGGATTATGTCTACCTAAAGGTAAAAACTTGAGGGTTGATGATGGTTTAACATGGAGCTTAGTTGTTAACTAAAGGATAGGATAGGTCAATGATCATTGTGGTTAATCTTTCAATACAACCACAACAATTTCACTCATTGGCTTTTTTGAGCACCTAGCAAGTGAGCAATTCGTAATCATCCAAAACCTTAATCAAGCATCCCTATTTCTAGGATGATACTCTTGAAATAATTTACACTCCTATTACACTTATTTCTAAAATTGCAAAAGGTAGTAAACCATAGGCTTAATTGTCCACTATTGCCTTGTCCCCCTATAACCTTCTTTCAAGGATGTTATGGGTTACCTCATGTTCACCTTCATCCCTCTTTCAAGAATGATGAAGGATTTCTAGAGTATTGGGTTTTCACCCATCAAAACCATTTGAAGACTTGGGGTTTTCACCCACAAATCCAACCTCATAAGTTTAAACAATGGTGGAATCCACACTCAAAAACTAACAATCATACAAACACAACAACACTAACACATAATTACACTTTAGTTTAACAAAATCCTGAGATTAATTAACTTAGCTACTCATTAAGAAAGGATATAAATATATACCATCCAGATTATCCAAAGCATTCATTCTTCATAAAATACTAAGAAATCAAGCCTCCACAGTTAGTTAGACACTTGCCCAATTCAGGGTTTCTTGCTTCCAATTAAAAAAATATCTATAAGGTAAGCAATACACAATAAAGAAAGTGTTTTTCCCAATACAAGGTTTGGATTCATCTAGGCAAGTTTACAAAATTGCCTTGGGTCATATTCCCACTGAATCGCGATCACATAGGTTCGATTACGATCGTGGATATACTACCACAGTTATGCTCCACGATCATATTATGCTAACCATATTAAATAACCGAGACTGCGACCTGAGGACCGTGCTCTCGGTAACTGAGGCAAACTGCTTTAGGTCTCCAGCTGCACTTTTTTTGCTTCCATTTGATCCCTTTTTAGCTCTAATCCATATTTTTTCACATTCTCAACTATATAACTGTAGAATATGGATATTAGTGCATTTAAATCATGATGATGCCTCATTTTCTTATACAAAACATGGTAGTGTGCACACATTTTTGGTTCAAATGAGTGATAAAATCACTACTCATCAATGCCCCCAACTTAAAATCTTGCTTTTCCTCAAGCAACACCACCCTTTTATATGAGACAACTTCATATGTATGCCTATACTCTATTACCCAATGATCATGATGACTCCAACTTGATTATTACCACAAAAAATTCTTCGCACATAGATAAAATGATTTCAACTATGCCCCTCAACATAAAATAAAATATTTGAAAGATTCATTAGAATTTGGGCAGAAACCATGTTACAACTACTAACACTCTAGAAATGATTCACATGCTTACCACAACCATGTTATATTTCCTTTTATCTCATTGTGCAGAAGATGAAAAAATCACCCACCTCAACATGTTCATAACTACCTCACAAGAAAGAAAATTTCACACACCTAGTTACCAATCATTCAAAAAGTAATTTTAAGTGCAAACACTCTCTCTCTCAAGAAATTCTCTATGTTAACAAGTACCATGCCATAGGCCTGCCCCAATTTTCAACCACCACTACAATGACCACACTTGGTTAGGAATCACAAAGGACTTTTTGAGCTTAAAATGTAGTTTTAGGGTAGAGTAGGATATCAACTTAGGACAATAAGGCTAAACCCTCCTAGAACTTCGACATCATACTTTTATCACTTTGTTGCTATTGGTCCACTAATTTTTCTTTACTTTGTTATCTACTTTGCCTTTTCTTGGTTTTCCTACTTTTCTATTTCTCTTTTTGTATTTGCATAGATAATGCTTTTCTTTTTTTTTGTAGGGTCTTTTATTTCTTCTAATCAATTTACTTTAATTTCTTAAGCTTGTTGGAATTTTTTTAGGATTTTATGGTCCAACTACACCTTTTTCAATTTCCACTACCCCCAACTTAGGCTTTTAGCCTCTATTTGTATTCTTAAGTTAAAGGAGGGTAGGGTTTAAAAGAGGAAAAATAGAAGGGTCACGACTTGTAATGTGTTTGCCAAAGAAAAGTCCAAAGGCTCAAAGAGGATGACTAGGGGTAACTCCTATATATTGAAGGATTTTTAGCATAAGTGGGCTTCTAAATTGACAAGATGGCCCATGATTATTTACCAACCAAGAACTACAAAAATTTAGCTTTGAAAGACTAATGGGGATAGTTCTAGATGGTATAAGTGCACATGAGATGTAGGAAAATAAGGTCACAAACATGACATGCAAAATTTCATCAAAGGGATTCAATTGTTCTTCCTGCTTGAAATAAAGGTGGAATATTCACTCTTCTTTCAAAGTCAACTTCCGGAGCCATAAAAAGAGGAAAAGTTTTATCACAAGGATGCTCACATCCATGCCCTCAAATTTTGCAAAATTTTTGAATGAGGGGGTTGTTTGTTTTGCATCCACACCATGGATAATTTTCTAATCATGGCAACAACCCAAAGTATTGTCTCACATTATCGCTCCAATATGAGTGGACCACACCATGGCTACTTAGACTTCACCAATGGGTATAAATGCGATCCCAATTTATCAATGCAACAAGTACTCAGACCTTCCTTGCATTTATGATGCCATGGGTATTTAAAATTCTCCTTCATATATGCCTAAAAACCAAGTTAAACTAAAGTAACAAACTAAGAACAAAGTAACTAATCTATGCAAATATGGGCACCATCAGAGTGCCTAAATATTATAAACCAAATAATAGAAGGGTCACGACTTGTAATGTGTTTACCGAAGAGACTTCCTTTCTAGGGCATAGCTATTGCGCCAACCAACTTCTCGATTTACACCCCTTTGCTTTGAATTCACCAATGTATGGATGTTTGAGCCCATAAACATCATTGATTTTCTTAGCCCCAATATTCACCAGTTTGCCCTGAATCTAAATAGTCACATTGAATAGGTTCAAGAAGGACACTTCACTTATGTTAGCATAGAATTCACGGACCCATTATTCATTTGCAACGGAGGGATTTGGGGCAAGGAACTTCCACCCTGTCGCTTTAAGTTTGTCATGAAATGCTAGTAGTTTCTCTGGCATATTGTCCAAGCAAATACCTTTTTTAGAAGAAGCTTTGTCCTCAGAAGATCATTGATGTAGTGAGTGTGGCACTCAATTTTTATGAATCAGATGTGATCATACTTGTCCATGAAGTTATCCTGAAAGCACTAGGAACACATTATATCAATCAATGATATTTTATCATGCAACTGTACTATATTGTTCACTAAAGCTCATTGGAATAGGTGTTTGGTAGTGTTAGGCTAAAAATTAGAAGTGCAGGATTTTCGGTATGACAGGAAATTCACCCCAGTTACCGTGATCGTGAGCCATGACCGTATTTTCATTGCTGCAATTGCAGCTACCTGACCATGATTGCGATACCTGAGGTTGGTTTCATGCCAACTTTTTTGTGTTCAAATTTCTTCCAAATTTTTATGCCATTAGCATGCTCTACGATATGGATTCACATAAAGACCAATTGAAAAATGCTAATAAGTGTCTGAATGTGCCCTTTAAAATGCAAATATCATTATTAGAAGTTTATTTGGGCAATGTGTCAAACATTTGGTGTGCACACCTTATTTTTCTATATTTTTCAGATATATTTGGGCACTCAATAATGCCCCACATGTGTGCATACTTTACTCAAGCATCCAACACCATACTAAATCAAAGTATGACAACATAGAAAACATAATAATCAAGACCTTAGGCCCTCTCTTAATAATGCATTCTATGACTTATTTTTGAAAATAAGATCATGAATTTATGATACCTACCGGTTTTGTGATGCAAGAAGGATGCAAGGATGCTGTTGGAGAGCTCATAAACTTGGCCAAAATTTAGCATAATCAGAGAGTAAGACTTGAAAGGGAGTGCGAGGAAAATATGGGGAACTAAGAATTAAGTGGATGAACTGACTGCGACTGCGGTTCGGTGACCGAGATCGCGGATATGCGTGTGATTACGATCATGCTTGGAGACCGCGATTGTGGTAAATAAGAGCAGTTTTGCTCCCCTATTTTCCCATGTTTAGCTCTTTGCTTAATTTTTATAGATTTTCCCCTGTTTAGTTTTCAATGTAAAATTAGACACTTCCCCTTTTTCAAGTTCATCCAATGCACTCCGTAGTTCCACAAATTCATGAGTTATTTATATTCAAAAGCTAACATATATACTACAAAAGCATCAAAGAAAGGGTTTAAGCCACTTTCGTGGCATTTGTGGGTTTTCTCCTACCTAGCACTTTAGTTAACATCGTGTAACGATGTCTTCCGTCATCCATCTTCAAGGTGGGTCATCAAGCCCCTCCTTATTTTCCCTCTCACTCTCCACATCCACCACACAAACAACTTGGAGCTCTGCGGTTTACTTCTTTGTCTTGCATATTTTGAAAGAGAGTACCTTAAACTTTATTTCCCCTATCTCCAAATCAACAATGGTTCTTTCAGTGTCTAATAAAGGGCGGCCAAGGATAATAGGTACCTCTTGGTCTATTTCACTAGCTAACACCACAAAGTCCCCCGGGAGTATAAATTTGTCCACTTTAACAAGGGCATCAAACAAAATTCCCACCGGTTTTTTGATGGACCAGTCCAACATTACGAGTCATATAGAGGTCGGTGTAGAGGCATAAAATCTAAGATTCTATTAAATGACAAAATGAATTAAGTTGATGCTCGCACTAAGGTCATATAAAGATTTTGTAAACCCATGCATCCCGATTGTGAAAGGAATGGTGAACGCTCGGGGTCATCTTTCTTTCTGCAACCTTACTATCCATGATAGCACTCGCTCATGTGTGACCTTAATGGTGTCACCTTCAACAATTTATTTTTGGACATCAACTTTTTCATTATCTTAGGGTATCTCGGGATCTCTTGGGTCGCCTCGAGCAATGGGATATTTATCAATAGATTGCTAAGTTTTGCCATGAACTTCCTTAATTTTTTGCTTTCCTCTTTTTTATGTAATCTTTAAGGGAATGGGGGCAGAACGTTGATTATGGGCCTTGCTTTATTTTGTGGATTTTTAACCTCAACCATTTCCTTGTCACTTTTATCAATTTCCTTCTGATCATTTTCTTTTTGAATGTGATGTAACACCTCCTTTGATTTAGCTTTTGGCATTTTCTCACTCAAGTCTACTTTAGAGGGTTAATTAAGTGTCTTTCCACTCGTTGTGAAAATTTTTAGAACTTGAGCATTATTTTTTGGATTAGCAGTTGTGTCACTAGGGAGTCCACCTCTAGGCCTACCATTTAGTTTCATAGATATTTGCCTAATTTAGGTTTCCAATTACATGATAGTGGTAGCGTGATACCCACAATTTGAGATAGTTGAGATAAGTCACCTTTCAACTCACAAACCATTTTGTTCGTACCTTCCATTTTATTCAATATTTTTTCTAACTCATCCTCGGTCTTGAATTTTTTGGGGTCGGAGGCATATGACTCCTTGGTCTTAGCTCAATCATGAGGGGGAACATAACAGTCATAATCATACTCTCTATCTCTCCAATCTCTATCATGATCATTGTCCATCCAACCTTGATTCCCACCTTGCCTTTGATAGGCAGGACGGGAACCCCCCGAGTAGTTAGCCAAATACTGGATTTCCATATCTAACTTTTTTTCTACTTCTTCATCTTTATAAGATTTTGATTATATAGAATTTATTGCTTTCGCGGCTGCACCCATTACATGTTTTGTCAAGATTTCAAGTTGGATCATTATTTTCTCCACAGCCTCGTCCTTATATTCATTTCTCTTTCATTGTTCATTATCTACCATGTAAGTAGTGAAAGGGATCTTGGGAACTTCGATATCCTGGGTATGCCAACCCCGATTTTGCATTGACATTTCTCCTATCAATAGAAAGGCCTCATGGTGGTGCATCTTCACTACGGAGACACCCGCTGAATTATACACCACCATTTTATTTTATGGATCTAAGGCACGATAAAAGATATCAAGAAGCATCTTCTCTGGGACTTTATGATTTAGGCATTAGGCTAATTTTCCATTAAACCATTCCCAAGCTTCAAACAACGCCTCTCCATTCATTTGTCAAAAATTCACAATCTCGTCCCACTTTTAAAGCATTTTATAGGGTGGGAAGTATCTATCGAGAAATACTGTAGTAAGCTCATCCCAAGATGCAATTAAGCCGGGTGGAAATGAGCGGAGCCATAAAACTGCCTTGCCTGTTAGTGAGAATGGGGAGAGGCTACGCCGAATAGATTCTTGAGCAATATGTGCTATATTGAATGGCACACACACTTCCATGAAATTCTTCAAATGGAAATTTGGGTCCTCAAAGGCTTGACCCCTGTACAATCCTTTCATTTGCAACATGTGAATCATGATGCTAGTCACATAGAAGACTCTGTTCCCATTAGTTGGTGGGATACGGATTGCACTTGTTTGGCCAGCTTAATTAAGTTGGCCCTCATCATCTAGGGGACTATCAAAGGGGCCCATGTTGTTTGCGTTATCACTCATTGTCTCGTTAACATTTTGATCACATAAAAAAAATTCAAAAATAACAAATAAAGTAAATTATTCCACCCGAGTATTCCCAAGTAAGAATCAGACTGCATAAGTAAAATCTATATTCCACTCCCCGGGAACAACGCCATTTTGGTAACGCTTAACTCTCTCCCATATTTGAGGGGTGAGGCAGTCATTGTCAATAACCCAATTTAGTTGGGGTTGAATCCACAAGGAGCGAATTATAAATTTCAAGTTCTATGTGCTCTAATTACTAAAAAGTTACACGAAATGCTAATAAACACGATATGTAAAATAAAATGAGGGGAAATTAGTTTGGGGTTGGTTTGTAACAATTTTTGAATAACAATGCACGAATATGACAGTTTTGATTTAAAATCAAGATTTGAGGAGATCTTTGGATTATGCTACCTAAAGGTAAAAATATGTGGTTTGATGACGGTTTAACATGAAGCTTAGTTGTTAACTAAAGGATAGGCTAGGTCAAAGATCATTGTAGTTAATCTTTCAATAAAACCACAACGATTTCACGTATTCGCTCTTTCGAGCACCTAGAAAGTGTGCAATTAGTAATCACTCAAAACATCTAACAAGAATCCTTATTTCTAGGATGATATTCTTGACATGATTTACACTACTATTACACTTATTTCTAAGATTGAAAAAGGTAGTAAACCTTAGGCTTTATTCTCCACTATTGCCTTGTCCCCCTATAACCCTCTTTCAAAGATGTAATGGGTTTCCTCATGTTTACTTCATCCCTCTTTCAAGGATGATAAAGGATTTCTAGAGTTGGGGTTTTCACCCATCAAACCCATTTAGAGATTTAAGACTTTCACCCACAAATTCCAACTCACAAGTTCAAGAAATGATGGAATCCACACTCAACAACTAACAATCATGCAAACAAAACAACACCCACACACATTTACATTTTAGTTAACATAATCCCAAGATTAATTTACTTAGCTACTTATGAAGAAAGTAACGAGACATATACCATCTGTATTATCCAAAGCATTCATTCTTTACAAAAAACTAAAAAATCAAGCCTCCATAATTGGTTACACAGTTGCCTCATTTAGGGTTTCTTTCTCCAATTATAAAAAAATGTCTTTCAAGTATAAAATACCAAAAGAAGAAAGGGTTTTTGCCTAAATGAGGTTTGGGATTCGTCTAGGAAATTTTACAAAACTGCCTTAGGTCATATTCCCACTGAACCATGATTATATAGGTTCGACCGCGACAACAGCTATGAGATCGCGTTTGTGCTCTTCCATCATATTATGATAACCATTTTGACCAACTGCAACCATGGTCTGAGGACCACAGTCGCGGTAACTGAGGTTGAAATTTAATTTTCATAGATATGATCCATATGATTTGAGTATTTTTCGAAAAGGTTGACAATGACCGAGGCTACCCCTATAATTCCTATAGTACAACATCTAGGAGCTCAGTATGCTATTCTTATGGCTCATTAGATGGATAAGTCATTAGAAATAGATATCTCTTTCCAAGTCTGGAAGTAGACCAGTGATGACCTGAGATGAGCATGATCTATTTAGTATGTTTATCACGATGCAACCTTTGGTTGTTCATGGTCTTAAAACTAAGAATGCATATAGGTTTGTCATCAACTTCCACGAGCAACTCCATAATTGGAGTTGTAGAGATATATAGAGCTAAGTTTGTTACCTTTGTTCTAGGAGATACTAAGATGTCGTGGTGAAACTATATAGAGTGTGGGTATGTTAGGTCTCCTTCACTAACATGGCACCAGTTCTATTTAGTCTTTCTATAGAAGTATGGCGTATGTACTTTTAGGAGACTGAATCATCTCCAATACTGCTATACATGATAAGTATTTTAGCTGGAATAATAATATAACACAAGACATATACACACACTCACATCACTATACAATATAAGTAAATAAAGTTGAAACAATAATGCAACACAAGGAATCACACAAGCAATCACAAACTAAAAAAATTGGCTCCTATAGGCCAATTGATGGGGAATGTAAATAACTTATCATGGACTCCCATACACTAAGAGAGTATGCTCAAAGATAGAATAATACAATAATTCATCGGTTATAAATAACCAACTCGTTATTTAACTTTCATTTCATAATTTATCATCAATCGGTAATTTACCAACATTTGACAATGTATCCATATTTCATAACATTACCATTCTTTAACAACCATATCATCGATACTCACTAGCAACCTTTTATTAGCTACCATCTCTTATTAACTAATACAATTGATTACTAGTCATCATATAAACTCTACTCATCATTTAACAAGTATCCACCATATATTCACTAATCATTAGTTATCAACTAACCAATATTTATCCACTAACCTATATTTAACAACTAGCCAATATTTATCATTAAACCAATATTTATTAACTAATCATCCTTCACAAACTAATCCCAGTTTTTTAACTAGTCATGATTAGTCACTTAAACAATATCCACCACTAATCCTTATTTATCAGTAATCATCAACTATACCAACTTATAATTATTTATCACTATCCAATAATTATCACTAATTCTCATAAGTTTACGAATTATGATTATACGACTTTTAGGCTATAACTGGCATCCCTAATATAAATATCATGCTCAACTCCATATAAGGATATATGTATATACATATATATATAATAGCCACACATAGGGGATATCCGGACTTGCACCGATAGCTGTATGTATAGGCACATAAATATAATCATCCTTTGGCCTTGTCTAGTATCAATATATCATCATAATCATCCTCCGTCATTGTCGGGTATCAATATATCATCATAATCATCCTTCAGCCTTGACTGGTATCAATATATAATCAAATCATTCTCCGGACTGGCAGGGTATTATTATATCATCATAATCATCCTTCGGCCTTGCCGAGTAGCAATATATTATCATAATCTTCCTCTGGCCTTATTGATATCAATATATCATCATAATCATCGTTCAACCTTGTCGAGTATTAATAAATCATCATAATCATCTTCTGAAACTTACTCAAATATATATATATATATATATATATATGTATATATATAGTAAATTTACGTACTCAAACAGGTAGCCACATAATCATAGTCAGTGGAAAAATCATTAGCATAAGTGATCATATAATCAAGCATCACAATTTCTAGCAAATTTAATAGTATAACTTCCTATATTATAAATAAGCATGACTTCTAGCATAATTGATGGCACAGTTGCTAATATCATTAATAGTGACATTTTCTAGCACATTTATTAGCATAATTTCTCAGCATGATTATAGCCATAAGCAACGACTTATCAATCATATTTTTAATGGCTTATCATTAGCATAAATGGTAGCTTATAAATAGCTTAAGTAATAGATAATCCATGAAACAGTCTATAACTTATTCATAGCATAGGGAAAATATAATTTATGGCTTAGACAATATCATAGTCAAGGGCTAATTCAATAGTATATTTGGTAGCCCAGTCAATAGCGAAAACAATAGCATAATCAATAACTCATCATAAGCTTAACAAATAAGTCATACATAAGGCATAATTGTTTTGGCATTATTGCCAATGTCATTCATCATAACCAACAAGTACCAAGGTTCCTCAATATTGTCTCAAAAGTGCATTCTCTAGGCATTTAATTAGTGTATAAGGGTTTCAAGAGAACTATTCATCAATCTTGACTTAAAGTGGGTAGAAGAGCCCCCTTCGAAATCCCCAAAATATACTATTAGGAAAGTTATACTCTATACAAGGCTAAAGTATCGAAGTACACTCTTAGATGTATTGCAAGCCACAAATTATTCTAAGGTAGAGATTCTTCTCAACCACTTTAACTAAGTCTAATGGGAACTAGGGCAACATTCATTAGTGTAAGCAACTAAGGCCAAACATACCATAAGCATTAATGTCTAAAGTAATTTTATCTAACTTGCATAATCTAAGGCAATCTCATGCTAAACATGAGTAATAAAGTCTAATTCACCTAAGGCATAAGGAAACAAGTTATGTGTTTCAACTCTATGATTTCAATTTACCCTAAACCGTTCAACTAACCTATGTCTTGCATTTCATCTATCGAATACCTAAAACCTATCCATATTCTAACACAATATGATAAACATACTGTGAAGTAGCTCAATATAACAAAGGATAAACCCAGCCTACCTCAACGCCGAAGAAAGCTCAAAAAACAGCTAAACCACTATTTTTTCTTTCCGATAATGCTCCTCAACATACCAAGCTATCATAAACACATTCTACTCATCAATACAAGAATAACGATACCCATATTGCACTACCATTCTTTGGGTCTAAAAATCTCATCAAAATCCCCCATGTGGGTCCTACTTATAAAAATCACATTTTTGAAACCAACCCCATAATATTACAAGATAAAGGAATCATTACCCCAAAAATGGGTCAAAACTAAGCTAAATTGGGGCTATAATCAAGCCCTCAAAGGTTTGGTCTATTGAGCAAGAAATAAGGAAATTTCACCAAGAAAAGGGTAAATTCTTACCTCAAATTAGAAGATAATCACGAAAATAAATGTTAATCAAGCTCCCAAGTCACCCACAAGTCTCAATTTTAAGCTATCACACATATTAGGTTTTATGATCTCAAGAGAAGGGTGAGAAATAGTTGAACTCGTGACATTTGGGGTCTATTTATGCCCATACCAGGTACTCCAATCCTGCTATTGCCGACCCAGACTTGCAATCGCACCACTTTGGGGCTATACAAGTGAGTTGTGATCATAATATGCCCTCTGCAATCATGATACTTCCTTTTCCATGGGTACCACAATCGCGGACCTTGGCTTGTGTTGCAGCTTCGCTAGATGATACAAAAGAATACTATGTAAATATAAAAAAATTTATGTTCTAGATATGATGGCACACTTAAAAGATCCATTCAAAGTTGTTTTGACCAAATGTGGATCCCACATCTATATTTATTTTCTTAACTTTCTACCCAATAGGTCAAAATGAGATCGGGTGTCTTGGTGCCCGAACAAATAGTCAACCTAGCCTAAAATTAACACTTTAGAGTTGCTTGCACAGTTAGAATTTGCATACGAGATTATTTTACTGAAGTTTTTTCCCTATTTCCATTTGGAACCGGTAAAAACTTCAAATAGGGAATTGGCTCTAAAAACCTAACGAAGCCCCCGATAATTAAACTGTCAACTCCAACAATTCATAAATTAATTAGGGTAGCTATATAAAATATCTAAAGGAAAAAATAAGCAGTAATATGGATAATAACCTGAAGGGTCATTACAATATCATTACGAAAGGAACTTTCATCCAGGAATACTAAGGATTAGTATGTACTCAAAGCCTCGAACTGGTGAGGATACTGGATTTGCATCTCTCTCTCGACCACCCAACTAGTTGTTTTCACTAGGCGGTGCCTTCACTAAACCCTCACTATTAGAATCTTACTAGAGTGTAACCGCCTGATATCATTAGCCAAAATAAGCATAGGCTCCTCCATAAAGTTCAAATGCTCATCAAACTAGAATGAGTCCCATCTAAGCACAAAAGATGGATTAGTAATATATCATCGCTAAATAGAGACATGGAAAACAAGGTGTACAACGGCAAAATATAGAGGTAAAGCTAACTCATATGCTACTTTACCAACTCTGAAGAGAATCTCAAACGGTCTAATATCTAGGGTGAGCTTACCCTTCCTTTCAAACCACATCACACCCTTTATGGGAAATACATAGAGGAATACATGATCTCCAACTCCAAATCTCAAGGCACAAAGCCTATAGTCTGTATAGGCCTTCTGTCTACTCTAAGCCCCTCTCAATCTATCGTAAATCACCTTGTCCTATCCAATGACTCTTGAAGCAAATTAGTATTATGGAGCATAACCTTGAAGGTCTCAAACCATCCAGTTAGAAAATGACATCTCTTACCATAAAAATCCTAAAAAAAAGACTATATTAATACTTGAATGATAGTTGTTATTATATGGAAACTCTACCAACGCTAAATGCTACTCCCAATGACCTCAAAAATCCATAATAAGGGCTATGAGTATGTTCTCATGAACCTTAATAGTCCACTCAGACTAGCCATTTGTCCGTGGATGGAAATCTACACAAGGTCTACCTAAGTTACCAAGTCCTCCTGAAATGCACTCCAAAATCTTAATGTAAACATAGAACTGTGGTCTAAATTAATATGAGTGGACACACCATGCAAACAGACTATCTCCCAAACATATATATGGGCTAATTTCTCAGTATTGAAGGGCATCTAGATAGGAATGAAATATGCTAACTTGGTAAAATAATCTATAATGACCCAAATACTATCAAAATCATAAGAACCGTGAGCCAAATGGCTAGTGAAATCTATGGTAATCTACTTCTATTTGCACTTGAGAATGGGCATCCTCTAAGTCAATCCACAAGGTTGTTTATGCTCAACCTTTATAAGATGACATAATAGGAAATGAGATACAATGACTTCCATATCTCTCTTCATACGACTCCACCAATAATCTTGTCTTCAATCTCTATAAATCTTAGCTGTGTTGGGAAGAATAAAATATCTAGAGCTATAAGCCTTATGGAAAATAAACTAAATGAAGTCATTGATCCTTAAAACACAAATGCAGCCATAAAATCTCAAAACATCATCAAAATATATAGTGTTTCTCTTAGACTTACCACTTAACAACTGATTATGAAAGAAGCAAAGGTTACTATCTACAAACTAACAATCTCAAATCTACTCGAATAACGAAGACCTTGCCTCCACACTAGCCAAAATCCTCCTAGGATCTGAAATATCAAGGTGAAATATTATGTTGGCGAAGTAATGAATGTCCCATGCCAACAACCTTTGAGAAACTAAAACTAGCCAAGCTATCCATACTCACTACCTTTTGACTTAAGGCATCTGCTACAAAGATTGAAATATCATAATCCTTAAGCAACTACATCTTTTTACGCTATTAACATTAAGCACCCTTTAGATCATAAGATGCTGAAGACTATAATGATCGATCAAATGTAAAAATACACACCATAAATATAATGCCTCCAAATTGTAAGCGCAAAAACTAACACCACCAACTCCAAATCATGAATTCCAAATCATGAATAGGGTAGTTGTGCTTGCAAATAGTAATATGTCTAAAAGCATAAGTAATAATATGACCCTGCTACATCAATACCGACAAAACCAACACCAAAAGAAACACAAAATTTGGTGTATCCCTTACCCTTAATAGGAACAGCTAAAATAGGAGCTAAAGTAAGTAAATCCTTGAGTTTTCACAAGCTTGTCTCATACTCCTTAGACCATAAGAAAGGAACCTACTTTTGAGTCTATATGGTCATAAGTACTGAAATAGTAGAAAAACCTTTGATTAAATACCTATAATAGCCTGCTAAACTAATGAAGATACGAAACTCATTCGGAGACATAGGTCTAGACCAATCGTGAATCGCCTCAATCTTGGATAGGTCTACCATAATACCATCCTTAGACACCACATGTCCAAGGAAAATCACTAACTCAAGCAAAAACTCAAACTTTGAGAACTTGGAGAAAATAACATGATCTTTAAAAGTTTGGATTATGATCCTCAAATGCAATATATGCTCCTGATTTGAGGTGGATTTATGCATCTTAGTATTGTTATCTAGGCTTATTTAGCTTAGTTTCGAGGACTTCTCTTGTTCTTAATGAGTAAATCTTTGAATAATTAAGAATATAAGTGTTAAAATAATTGATTGTAATGTTTAAGGTCTGTTTCAAACAAGTTTGGAACCAATTTTCCCACTTAGAGTTTAGACGAGAAAACTAGTGTTACTAACATGAGCTTTGTGTTGTTCTAATTGATATCGATGGATTCTAGTGTGTGTAATGAGTTACTAAGGGTCTGATTATGCAACCATGTGTGGAATAAATTGTTTATAGTATTTAAGGTTTAATTGATAGAATCCAAGAGATAAACCACTATGTTAAAGATCAAAAGGACAAAACTAGTACTCTAAGCTTAAGTTGCTAGTTCATCGTCTTAGATTGTATATTGTGTTAGGCTCTAATTCCAGATGTTTTATATAATAGAGAGATTGATGAGTTTATAATGATGATATATGTATGATGAAAAAGGTATAAATAAAGTAATAAGATCACCACAAGTCTTGGAACGTATGGACAAACACTTAGGACTAGACTTGACCAAAAATGGACGTTTTGGAGTCATTGGCATGACACTGACTTAAGGCACCATGTTAGGGATGTGAAATGGAATTGGAAGCATAATAAATGACCAGATAAAGTATATCACTAATATTATGCCACGCCATATACCCTAGGCACCACGATAAGGGCATGGCACGACCCTAAGTCAAAATCGGCAGCTTGTGTCCAAGTATAAATAGGACACTTAGTTGTTATGTTTCACACCTTGGACGACCTTGATACTTTAAGGGAGGTTGGAGAAAAATTAAATTAGTGTTTTAATTCAATTAATTTATTTTTTTATACAGATTTTAACATGTATTCGTTGATTGTGTTTACGTTACGTCCGTAATCAGCTAAACACCCTTTTTCGTGGTTATGTCCATGATCGGCTAAACATCCTTTTTGGGGGATACTGCTAAAAACACGAGTACTATTGTTTTAAATTTATTTGGTTATTACTTTTTATCAATACTTGTTGTTTTGAATGTATATATCATTTTGTAAACTTGGAAGGAGGAACAAGAGGATAGAACGTGAGATAGATAGAATAGGATTGCAATATTCTAATTGAATAAAGTTATAATTTGGATCTAGGATAGGAATTTATATAAGTGTCCTATTTTGTTCAATTACGAGATGAAATATGAATACATTTAACTTAGTTCTCACATCTCCGCTCAACAATGTAATTACGGGGCTAAGTTAGATAACTGACTAAAGGATCAGATGGTCGTAGTCATCGTATAGAGCTCATCAAAAAACAGCCATGATAAGTAACCTAAATAATGATGTTTTGTAACATAGTATAATTGTTTTTAGTACTTTAACCTGCGTGTGTCCTCATTGTTTCTTCAAAACTTTAATTTACCGCATTATTAATTTTACTTTAGTTGTAACTTTCAAACAATCTTTGGTTATATTGCACTTGATTAATCTTAATAGTAGAACTAGAATTGGCTAGTTTTTTTAATACAAGTTCCTACGAGATTGATAGTTTTCTTTTAAAGGCAATTTTACTGATTCGTGGACCACATACACTTGCATTTGCACTTGGTCACAATAAGTTTTTAGCGCCGTTACCGGTGACTTGTAATTTGGCAACCATCATAGTTTTAGTTTTACTTTTTAATTTCTTTGGTGATTTTTACTTGGTCTGGAGTTTTGAATTTAAACTGCTTAATAAGTTAGTAAGATGATGAGGGTCCGAGAATTCGGTGATCTTGTAACACCTTAATTTTCTGAACCGGAATGCCATACAGTGCCCATGACCCCAAAGGACCACAAGCTAATCCATGACTGATATATGTACCTGAGCACTGAATAACCATATTGTAAAATATACGGAAATATAATACTGTAAGGACATAAGGTTCAAATCTGAATAAACATCTAATAAAATAATGTCTGAAAATAGTATAACAATACTAACACAAATTTGAAATAACTATCTGACATGCTGTAGTCTGAAAGCCTCTAACTATACTGAATAAGGAGTTGAATGAACATGTGTCCAACTAACTCCATCAACTGAAAACTAAATTGAAATGATAAATAAAGTAATAATCATATCATCCTCGAATGAAGAGGGCTCACTGCTAACACTGATTACTGAAATCTGTAATGCTATTGCTGCTCTAAAACTCATGCCTCTGAACCTATAGTGTAATATTAAAAGAAAACACCCTAGCACAAATGCGTCAGTACGACTGAATGTACTGAGTATACGAGTGAGGTAGGCTATATGAAAAAGGTTTATATGACTGGTATAAACCTGAGAATACATACATGCACAGATAACTGTAACTAAACTCGTAGTGATACTAACTACTGAGTCAAAATGCTGAGACATTAGTTTAATGATACTGAGATACTAAATGATTGAGTTTATTGATATTGATGTCCGGATCACTAATAAGTGAGGAACTAATACTGTATTATGGAATACTGAGAGACTGATATTATATTACTAATAAGTAAATGATTGTTTCTGACAGTTCTAATTATAAATAACTAGTCTAATTGACTGTATCTGACAGTTCTAAAATTGAATACTAATAACATGATTTACCAATATCTAACATAACTGATAAGTGAGTTCTGATAACTGATATAACTGATAACATGAATGACTATATCTGATAATCCTTAATCTGATGGAACTATCTGAGTTCTGTACTGTACCTGAGTTGATTGTATCTGACAGTCCTAATTCTGTAACTAAAATTATGGGAGAATTTATCTAACCGGCATGCCCCGAATGTGCTTTAATAGCTAAATCGAGGTCTAATCTGTACCCTGATTAGAAAGGTGCCAATACCGTGCCACGAGTAAAGACAAGCTATGAGTGACCCTTAAATCTGGTAGTGTCCCCAGAAGAGAACAATGGGTGTCCGCCTCATCAACTCTAAAGTTAGTAGTGTTGATGTCTCAACCTATGATGTCTACATAGTTCTGGAACACAAAGATTACTTCTAGGAATCTCACCCTCAATCTAGCACTGTGGATTCCCATCCTTGGGTTTGCTCGGTGCTGAATCTTACTCCCATATGAATGGACACTGAACATGAATACTAAGCTGAGTTGCTGAGTTCCGTTGACTGATGGAATACTACTTACGACTAACTGAGTTTATGAGATTTTTTGAGAATACTGAGTTACTGCATTTTTCCTGAGTCACATGACTGACTAAGTTCTATGGAATATGGCTTGACTGTGGATATCATGAAAACATGACATGGCTCTAGGTACACAACTATATTTTTTGGGTACAAGTACCCCTATGACTTGATGGAAAGAAACTACCACACATGACTGACTTGTTCATAGGAATAGAGTCCACAATTCACAATATCATAAGTAGGGGATTCAATACTACACATGGTTCTCAACATTTCATACGTGGGAGGGGATACATTTAACATGAAAGTACTTTCTTAACTTCAACATCATGTTCACTACATATCACCACCACAATACATCAATAACATGGAATTCATGTAGAATCATAAAGCATAGAGCAAGGACTTTTTACTTGGTACTCTTAAGTCATGAAAACATGATTATTATTATTCTAGGCATTTCATCGGAAACCTTGCATGCACAATTTAAGCATAGGTGAAACCATAAGATTTTAAAGATTCCAACATGGGAATCATTCAACATCAACAACTTGATTATTAACATCCAACAATATAGATATCATAAACAACTAATTTTATAGATTTCAACTTGCATACTAACATAGCTTCATGAAAATACATAAAAATCCCTACAATATCCTACAAATTTATAAGGAACAAGACATTCCTTCTCCCATAAATGAGGATCCACCAACACACATGATAGTGCACAAAGTGGTATCCTACTTGCGACTAATGGGACCTTCGCTAATCACTGATTGAGTGCTGGAGGTAGATTTCAACTTAAGAAAAATATGGTACAACTTTTAAATAGAAGTGGATAATTTACTAGGCTATCACATAAAGATCCACAATTCCATTTGCAGAACTTTTTAGAGATCAATGACACATTTATCCTTATAGGTGTGTCAATAGATAATGTGAGGATAACACTATTCCATTTTTCTCCTTTAGGGAAAGCAATAAAATGGTTAAATGCTGAGATGGCAGGTTTAATTACAACTTGGGATGAGTTAGATAAGAATTTCTTTATCTGCTTCTTCCCATCTGACAAGACTGCGAGACTACGTAGAGAGATTATAAGCTTTAAGAAGATACTAGATGAGAACCTATACCATGATTAGGAGAGAATAAGGTATCTTCTTTGGGACTGTCCATATCACCAATAGTCCAGTAAGATGCTATCTCACACCTTTGTTGAGGTACTTGACTATAACTGAGTTTTTTTGCTAGATTTAGCTATAGGTGGTCAAGCCTTGGAAAAGACATATGATGAGCTATACACCTTATTGAACGAAATTTCCCAAGAAAATCCAAATTGGTATAGTCATACTTCAAAGGGATTGGTGAAAAAATCAGTAGTGATGGTTGAAGTTGATAGCATCAAGCCTTAGCCACCCAACTTTTAGCTATGCAGAATCAGATGATGACTCAATTCAGCAAGTTGTGTGTGCAACATACTCTGATAGTGGTTAATGTAGTGTAGTATACCCCATTATGGTGTGAGATTTGTAGCGATAGTGGCCACTACAGTGATATGCATGGTGCTAATCCTTAATCTATCAACTTTGTGTGCTATGCACAAAAGACAAATTATGGTAATTCCTATAATCAAAAGTGGAAGATTCAACCTATGTATCATTTGGTCAATAATCAGCAACAATAGTTTCAACAGCAACAACATAATACTTAGGCTAGTAACAATTAAGAGATTTTAAAAAAGATTCTGGCCAACCAAGAATAGATGGCTGCAAAAACAAAAGATCAACAAATTGCACTAAAATAGTTAGAGTAGAAAGCGAGGCAACTGGTGCAGGAACAAAATACTAGGCATCACGGTGGTTTGAAAAGTGATAATGAACCTCCAAAATAATTAATGGCAATCAGTTTGAGGAGTGGTAAAGAGCTAAATGATAGGCCTCCAAATACAAATAAGGAGGTAGATATAGACTTGATTCCTCAACTAGTTTTAGACAAAGTTGTTAAAAATTTTGGGAAGTTTAAGTACCCAAAAGAAAAATAGATTGGAAAGGAAAGACCACCTCCACCATTCCCATAATGGTTCCAGAAAGAAAAGGAGGATGCATTCTTTAATAATTTCTTAAACACATTTAGAGAGCTTCATATTAACCTTTATCTTCTAGATGTTTTGAATGGAATGCCTAAGTACGCTAAGTACTTAAAGGATGTGGTGACTAATAAAGTTAAGCTGCAGGATATTGAGATCGTGGCACTGACAAAGAAGTATAACTCTGTGGTAACAATAAAGATGGTCAAAAAGCATAAGGACTTAGGAAATTTCACCCTTACCATTCAGATTAGTGATGGTGAGTTGTACATGCCTTGAGTGATTTTAGGAAAAGTTTAAATTTGATGCCTCTGTATATATTTAAAAATCTTTGGTTGGGTTAGCCAATACTAAGACCTTTAATGATCTAATTAGTGGACAAGATCATATTTAAGCCTAAATGAATAATTGTGGAATCTTTATAAGGGTTGGTAAGTTTTTAATCCTTGATGATTTTATTGTTGTTGATTTTGATGTAGATAGCAAGGTGCTGATTATTCTAGTAAGTCTATTCTTAGCCATGTGAGTAGTGTTGATAGATGTGAGAGAGGGAAGCCTCATACTGAGATTAGATGACAAAGTGATGGTTTTTAGAGTGTATAAGACTCTTAATTAACCTTTCCACTACAAAGATTTATGTATGATCAAAGTGATGGAAGTGGGTAAGTGTGGAGTGGTAGAAAGTGCACCACCAAATACCTCTATGGATAGTCTTATTGAGTTTCCCAAGTTACCATCTAAGCCCAAAAAATGATAATTTATGTGCCTAAAAGGATAAGATTCTAAAAGCTATTAACTTTGAGAGTTCACGCTCAAGGAAGTTGGTTTAGTAGTGATATTGGGTTATTCCATAACACTAAATAAGGTGTAGCTTAGGAGGCGATCCAATTTAGGTATTTTATTTGTTTCTTCACATAGTTTTTGTTTTGGGTGTGTCATTGGTCGATCAGATGTCTAAGTACAAAATACTTGATCTAAAAAGCATGGAAGAGACTAAGTCTAGGGTCCCCGGACCCTCTTGATGTTTAAAGATGATACTAGCTAGCACTAGAGGCCTCAGAGAGTATTTCTATCTCTATTTTTAAGTTTACTTTGGGGGAAAAAGTAAGTTTCAAAGTGTGGGGTGGGGAAAAGTCCCATTATTTTAGGTGAAGTAATTGTGGTAGGATCTTAGTATTTAGTTGTTTTCTAGTTTTTTGGTTAAATTTGAAAAAAAAATTATTTTTTTTTAGCTTATGGGTATCAGTTGAGCAGGTGCACACTTCACCCATCCCATGGTTGTTCTTTTTTGTTCTTTTCCATGAAGGAACCATTTGAATCCAGTATCTTTTTCTTTTTAGGACTAAATTTTAATTTTTGGTGATTAGGATAAGTAAGATACCCTTGTTGGTGCTATGTGTGATTATGATGCAAGTGGTTTTTGTGTGTACAAGTACGTTAATTGTGTGAATGGCTACTTTTGAGACTCCTAGGTTCTAGTTTATGACTCATATATGTTGTTGGCTTAATGTTGAATTCATGTTGTTTCTTGGTTGAGAGTCTATGATGATCCTACTTGATTTGAGCATGTTCCATATGTGCATAAGGTTGTTGTGTATTCTTTCTTGCATTTTATGTTTAGAACTTTACTAATGTATGTGAAAAATGAAGTAAAGATTGTGGTTTAGGAGATGATATAGGAATTTCTTTGAAAGCCATGTTTTATACCCTATTTGACCTACCCTCGTGCATAATCCTAGTGAGCCTTGTTGAGCCTTTAGCCTACTCTTTGGTAGTCTCATCTTTAGCTTATTCCATTCATTATTTGAATTGAATTTGATCCGAATCTCCTAAGCGCTTGAGTGAAAACTTATGGAGTGTGAAGAATAAAATGAAAAGGGGTGCGAGTGATACCCCCACTAGTAGCTATTAGTGTTGAAAAATTTATCTATATTGTGATTGGAAGTTGTGTAATGAAACAAAGAGATATTGTGCTAAAATTTTATCTTGAGTTGATGGAATACTCCCTCCACATTATATCTGACTAGCTTAATGAGATGGGAAAAACAAAAGAGAATGGACATGATAGAAGTAGAGAAAATTTGTATTTAATATATTAATCTTAATGTTCATGCGATGTATTAAAGCGCTTAGGGATGCTAGTCACTACTTTTAGCCAAATAGTTTCTACCCACCCCTTAGCTTACATTACAACCCTTAAAGACCTATTGTATCTTATATCTTAACATTCTAATATTAGTGAAGTACTACACTAAGGGAAAGCCTATAATTCATCATGTGTAACTTGTGAATTCTCTATGAGAGTGAGTGAAAATTAATTTTTATTTTTATTCTTATAATAATTTGACCTATGTGAGTATGGGTGAATTTGTCCTTATAATAATTCTTATGAGGACACATGTTTGATAATATTTGGGTGAAATGTATGATCTCTACAATTGAGTAATATGCGTGAATTTTCCAACTTGATGAGTCAATTCTTGAGTTTAGGATTATTTTGATGTAGTATTAATAAGTTCCTAATTGTACAAGACATGCAATTTGTCATGACCCGATAAATAAGTTGTGATGAACCTACCCTAGCCCTCCATTAGGTAAGAAAAACAATAACCTCGAGGTAAACACAATGGGTTAACTTGGTGAAAAATGCCAAATCATAGGTGAAAATTAACAACACACTTATAAATATGTAATGTGTTCTAAATAGATAAGAAATAGTCAATACAAGATATCATCCCACGACCTAGTAGAGCTAGTACAAGAGAAACTAATGACAATAATGCCACTTCAAAAGATTAGAATAGTCACCAATATTTGTATCAATAACAAAAGACTGAATATTTAAATATAGAAGGAAATAGGTGACTTTGATTATAAGAGCTCATGCTATATCTGGAAAATTAGTACAATAAGGTCGATAATCAATGGTAACAACTAGTACTTGAATCTACCTAAATAGGTATAAAAGTGCAGTATGACCACCAAAATAATGGGTACTTAGTAAGCATCATCGACCGACTAAGCCTAATCATAACATAATTTGATAAAATGCAAGATAACATGACTAAGTCAAGGAACGAAAACAAACCTGAATCATCTCCAATACTACTATATATAATATGTAATTTAGTCAAAATAATAATATAACAAAAGGCATCAACACATGCCTACATAACTGTACAATATAAGTAAATTAAATTAAATTAATAACACATCACAAGGCATCACACAAGCAATCACAAACTATAAAATTGGCTCCCATGCCAATTGGTGAGGAAAGTAAATAATGCATCACAAACTCCCATATGCCTGAATAATATATTCAAAGATAGAATAAGACAATCATTCATTGCTTACAAATAACCAAATCATATTTAACTATCATTCCATAATTTATCATGAATAGGCCATTTACCAATATTTGACAATATACCCACATTCCATAATTTTACCATTATTTAACAACTGTATCATTGATACTCAATAGCCACTATTTCTTAGCTAAACATCTCTTATTATTAACTAATTCATTTGATTACTAGACATAATTTAACAACTACTCAGCACATATACACTAATCATTAGTTATAGACTAGCAAATATTTATCCACTACCCAATATTTAACAAATAGCTAATATTTATCAACTAACCAATATTTATTAACTAATCATCCTTTACAAACTAATCCACGTTTTTAAACTAGGCATGATTTGTCACTTAAATAATATCCACCACTAATCTTTATTTATCACTAATCATTAACTATACCACCTTATAATCATTTATCACTAACCAACGAATATCACTAATCCTCACAAATAACCTAACTATCACTTTTACCACCTCCGGTCTATAATTGACATATCAATATTAGACCAAACTCCATATAGGAATATATATATATATATATATATATATATATAATATCCATACATAGGCATAGTCAGACTCGCACCGATAGAAGTACGCATAGACACATCAATATAATTATCCTCCTGCCTTATCATATATTAATATATCATCATAATAGTATCTTACCTTAGCAGGCACCAATATATCATCATAATCATCCAGTGACCTTCCCAAGTATCAATATATTATCATAATCATCTTCCGGCCTTGTCAGGTATCAATATATAATTATAACCATTCTTCGGCCTTATAGAGTATCAATATATAATTTAAATCATCATCCAGCGTGTCAGGTATCTATATATCATCATAATTATTTTTCGGTATTGGTGGACATTAGCATATCATTATATTTATCCTACAGCCTAGCCAAATATCAAAATATCATCATAATCATCTTCTAGAATTTAACTGGTTATATATATATATATACATATTTATACATATATATAGTAAACATACGAACTCAAACTGGTAGCCACATCATCATAGTCAGAGGAAAAATCAATAGCATAAGTGATCATATAATAAGATATCACGATTTCAAGAACTATTAATAGAATAACTTCCTATATCATTAATAACCATGACTTCTAATGTAACTCATGACACAATTGCTAATATCATCAGTAGGGATATTTTATAGCATGATTACTAGAATAATTTTTTAGCATGATCATAATCATAAGAAATGACTTAACAATAGTATATTCAATGTCTTATCATTAGCATAAAGGGTATCTTATCAATAGCTTAAGAAATACCTAATCTATGGCATAATCTACATCTTATTCATAGCATAGTGAATAATATATGGCTTAGAAAATATCATAGTAAAGAGCTCATTCAATAGTATATTTGGTAGTCTAATATATAGCCAAAATAATAGAATAATCAATAGTTCGCCATAAGCTTAAGAAAAAAGTTTTACCTATGGCATAATCGTTTAGGCATTTCTTCCAACATTATTCATCATAACCAACAAGTACCACAATTTCTCAAATTGCCTCAAAAAGGCATTTTTAAGGCATTTAATAAGCATATAAGGGTTTCAAAAGTACTATTCCTCAATCTTGACCAAGATGGGTTGAATAGCCCAGTTCGAAATCCCCAAAATATACTCTAAGGAAAGTTTTACCACAGACTAGGCTAAAGAATCTAAACCACTCTTAGATGTATAGCAAGCCACAAATTGTCCTAAGGTAGAGATTTTTCTCAAGCACTTTAACTATGTCCAATGGGCACTAAGGCAAACTTTATTAGTGTAAGAAACTAAGGCTAAACTTACTCTAAGCATGAGTGTCTAAAGTACTTTTATCTAACTTGAGTAATATAAGGCATTCTCATGTTAAACATGAATAATGATGTCCAATTTACCTAAGGCTTAAGGAAATGAATTATGTGCTCCAACTCTATGATTTCAATTTATCCTAAATGGTTCAACTAACTCAAGTCTTTCATTTTATCTATCTACCACCTAAAACTCATCCCTAATCCAACACAATATAATAAACATACTATAAAGTAGCTCAATCTAGCAAGGGATAAACCTAACCTACCTCAACATCAAAGAAAGATTGATAAACTACCAAACCACCGCGTTTTCTTTCCGACAAGCCTCTTGAAGATGCCAAGATATCATAATACATTCTATCTAATAGTACGAGAATAACAGCAACCATATTGCACTATTTTGCTTTGGGTACCCACATGAGGGTCTCATTTATGAAAATCACATTTCCAAGACCAATGCCACAATCTTAAAAGTTCAAGGAATCATTACCCTAAAAGTAGGTAAAAACAAAGCTTAATTGGAGATACAATCAAATGCTCAAGGTTTTGGAATTTTGTGCAAGAAGTCATGAAGTTTCACAAAGAAAAGGTTGAATTCTTACCTTAAATCAGAAGATAATTGCCAGAATAAAAGTTAATCATGCTACGAAGTCACCTACAAGTCTCAATTTTAAGATAATATGCTATTTAGGTTTAATTCTCTATAGAGAGGGGTCAAAAATTATTGAATTCCTATCATTTAGGGTCTATTTATAACCTTACTAGGTCTTGGGTCTCGCTATCACAAACCCAGACCTTTGATCTCACAACTTTTGGGTTACACAGGTGAATTCCAATTGCAACATGCCCTTCATGAGTGCACTACTTCCTCTGCAAATTGTACCATGATCATGGAACTTGGCTTGCGATTGCAGCTGCACCAGCTCAAAAACTTCAAAAATCTTCCAAGTTTCCATAAGGCCCTTGAGATTTATTTGGAATCTCATATATGTAAATGGACTACGTAACTATGCCAAATTAGATATTCCAGACACGATGGTGCACTCAAAATTTTCATTCGAGGTTATTTTGACCAAATATGGGTCCCACACCTATATTTTATTTTATTAACTTTCCAACTAATAGGTCAAAATGAACTCGGGTGTTCTTGACCCGAACCAAAGTTTCACCTAGAATAAAATTAACAATTTCGAGCTGCTGGTGTATTATGAATTTTTATATGAAGTCATTTTACTAATTGTTATCCTTCTTAGTTTATGTTATAATAATGATAAACTAATGAGTGGATCTTTGTAAGACCCCACAAAATCCTAAGCTTAACTCAGTCCTTTAAAGTTTGTTAAGGGGTCTCAAACTTAACAAATTTTAGCTAAATACTCAGACTTAGTGTCATTCTATCCTTTGGAAGTTGGCAACTCTATTTCACGGCCTCTACGACCTTAAAATGACAATCTTTAGGTTGAATAATGATCAAGAGTGTCATTAGGTATCCTCGGAGAAGTTTTGCATTTTTTGGACTTTGTTTGGGGCATGTTTAGAAGTCCTAACTAGAGGATCGACGCGATCTCAAAGTGCCACATCGTTTATCGCATCGATGAATATTTTTCTCTTGCTCCCCAGTGCAAATTCCAGTGAACCGATGCGGACTAATGCAATGCGATGACCATAGTGTCGACCCCATCGATGTGATGCATTGGTCTGCGTATTGCAAATTCAGTTTTAAGTAATTAAAAGCCACATTGCAAAAGGGTATTAAGGTCTTTTACCCACAGTTATCAGCCCTAAAATAAGAAATTAAGCCCCTTTAGAGGCAAAATTCATTCTCTAGTCAGAAATTACTCAAGAACAAAAACCCTAGGAGACATAATTTCAAACTCAAGGATTAAGAGTTCACCATCATTCTTTAAGAATTTAGCAACCAAGGTATGTCAAGTGTTGATCCAAGGGATTCCTTCTACCCTTAGAGTTCAATCACCTTTTTTTTACTACAAGTTAATGAGTTTGATGGATGTCATGGTTGAATTTGAATGTGTTTATGAATACCATTTTAATGGAGTTTCTAGTTCATGATTCAATTGCGAGATGCATACGAAATTATTTGTTATATGTGTTGTACAATGTTAATTCATACTGAAACCCTCCAAATTATGACTTTGGTATTTAAAACTGTGATGCATGTTGTTTAGTATTATGTGCACATACTATGTCCTTCAAGTGTTTGTTGAATTGCTCATGTGAGTTAAATAGTAAAGTTATATCATGTTAGTATGTATTCAAGTTCATGTACAGAAATTATTTGCTAGAATGTCCTAATAAAGGAATGATGATCAAGTAATTAGCTATAATATTTCAAGATTATGTTATGTCTTATAATTTATGCTATCGAGTCCTGGGGGTATTCAATACTCGACAATTTAGCTTTTTACCTAGAGCTATGGTCAGTCACAAAATAATATCATTATGTCATGATCAATAAAATCAAGTCAGTTACAAAACTCAAGAAACCTTAGTAGTACTCACTCAGTTAACAAAATTTAGTAGTATTCCATCCATCCATGGAACCTAGTGAACTTAGTTCAGTTTAGTTTTATTGTAGGACCAGCAACATTTTAGTTTAGCCTAAAATGGTTTAGAATTCATTCCAGTGTCTATTTAGTTGGGAGTAGAATTTAACACCAAGTAAACCCAAGGATGGTGACTCACCTTCTAGTAGAGGGTGTGATCCTTATAAGTAGTCCTTACATCCCAAAACTATGTAGCCAACACAAGTTGTGATATCAACCTGGAAGTTAAGGGTTGATGAGGTGTTTTAACCTACTAGTTGATAGTACCAACGTTCTCACTCAAAGAAACTGCTAGATGAGGGTCACGCGATTTGTCTTTACCCGTGACATGGTACTGACACCTTTCCAACTGGGGTTACAGGTTGGACCCCAATCACTTTAGAGAGAGGCATGTCTGTTAGATTATTACCTCCCATAATATCAGTTTCAGTCTTCAGAATAGAAGTTAGTTCTGTTCTACAGAATTAGGACTATCAAATACAGTCACTCAGTTCCGTATAGAACTTTGTATAGTTCCATAGAATTAGGACTATTAGATACAGTCATTTATCTATTAGTTATATAGTATCAGTAAACTCAGATATCGGTAAATTAGTAATTCAGATTTCGATATCTAGTGTTATAATGACCTCAGTTATAGTTTACATATTTATGCATATACTCTCATTAAGTTATACTCATGTCACTTAGTCAGTATTATTCATGCATATGAACCCATGTATTTCAACTACCTCTCTTTGCATACCATTATATTCAAAGTACTGACGCATACTTTTATTTTGTGCTATGATGTCTTATATCATAGGTTTAGATGCACGGGCTGCTGATCATATTTAGCAGTTCAGATATCCAGCAGTTAGAGTTAGTGGTGAGTCCTCATAGTATGAGGACATGGTTATTACTTCAGTGTTTCAGTTCATTTTAGTAGTTTGGAGTTAGTTGGGGACTTGTCCCATCAACTTTTTAATCAGACAGTTTGAGGCTTATACAGACTAGATTATTTTTCAGACAGATATTTAGTTTTGGTATTGATATACTATATTCAGTATTTATTTATAGTATTGAACCTTATGGCCAGTTTTTGCCTAATTTCCATATTTTTACAATATTATTCTTCAGTTATTGTGGCAGATACCAGTAATGGGTTAGCTTGTGGTCCTGTGGGATTATGAGCAGAGTGTAGCATCTAGGGTACAGACTCGGGGCATTAAAAACTTGGTATACTAAGGTTCAACAGTCCTAAAAAATCTGAAAGCCACATCTAGTAGAGTCCTGTGCATGGGTGTATAGCGCGCTACACTTATGGACAGTAGGCTATGAGATATTTTAGGAAAAGTTTCCCTTCTTTCAGTATTCATGTCATGCGAGTGAGCATGAGCTCCATTTAGAATCCCTATCTAATCTTAGTTTCTCTTCTATTTACAGAATATGCCTTTAAAAAGGACTAAGGAAAAAGAAATGGGAGACCAACCAGCACCTCATCCCATCCAGTCAAATCCCTTAGATGAACATGTCTTCTACGCCGAATTCAGAGCATTTTTACCACCCTAGCTCATTTGCTGGTAGCCGAGAATGAACGCCTAGCTACCATTTGACCAAACCAGTGGCCAATACTGCTGCATCCAGGATTCTAGACTTTACCCAAATGAACCCTTTATCTTTTACTGGGTTTAAGTCAGATGAGGACCCTTAGGAATTTTTTGATCAAGTGCAGAAAGTTACAAATATTATGGGGGTTAAAACTCGTGAGAGTGTCAAGTTAGACGCATATCACTTGCAGGATGTGGCTCACTCATGGTTTAAATAGTGGACAGTAGAAAGGGATGCAGATACAAGGCCCATAGTGTAGGATGAGTTTGCCACTACTTTTCTAGATAGGTTCTTCCCGTTAGAGTTAAGGAAAGAGAAGGTTCTAGAATATATTAACCTGAAGCAGGGAAACATGATAGTGAAAGAGTATTCTATCAATTTTACTCAATTATCTAGATACGCTCCTTATATGGTGAAAGATAGCAGGTCCAAGATGAGTAATTATGTGTCTGGGGTTTCTAGCAGTATGGTCAAAGAGTGCAGAACAACAATGCTGATTAATAAGATGGACATATCCAGACTCATGGTCCATGCTTAATAGATTTAGGAGGCTAAGAATAGGGAGAAGGAGAGGGAGAATAAGATAGCAGGAATAGGTTGTTTCAACTTCGTTCAGCCTTAGTTAGAGAGTAGGAATCATTCTTAGTTCTGCCCAAAATTTTCAGTTCCAATTCCATTCTCATGTAGTGCTCCAGTACTGAAATTTAGTGACGATAACAGAGATAGTTCAGGGTAGTGTCAACAGTGCCCAAACCAATCCCCTTTGCTAGAAATATGGCAGAAACCACTAGGGTATCTACAGGGCTGGTAATGATGTTTGTTTTGGGTGTAGCAAGCCAGGTCACTCATTTATGTATTGTCCCGGTTAGGTTCCTAGGGTCAGCGTAACCGTCCCGCAGCTTAGTCTGATTGCCTCGAATTAGTTGGGTCCCGCATCCAGTGCCACGAGTGGGTAACACCCAAATAGACTCTATGCTCTTCAGTCCCGACTAGATCAACAGAGTCATCCTGATATGTTCACTAGTACTTTACAGGTTTATCAATTACATGTTTATGCTTTGCTAGATCCAGGAGATTTTTTGTCCTTTGTTACTCCCTATATAGATGTTGACTTTGGAGTCAGTCCTGAAATTCTAGTAGAGCCTTTCTCATTCTCTACCTCAGTGGGTAAATCTTTCATTGCCTGGTAGGTATACAGGAACTGTCTTGTTATGATATCTCAAAAAGTCACTTCAGTAGACTTAGTCAAATTAAAGATGACCAATTTTGATGTCATTCTCAACATGGATTGGCTTCATTCCTTCTATGCTCTAGTCGACTGCAAAAATAAAATTGTCCAGTTTTAGTTCCTGAATAAACCCATCCTAGAGTAGAGGGATAGTACTTCAGCACTTAAGGGTCATCTTGTTTCCTACCATAGGGTAAGGAAAATGATATCTAAGGGATGTGTCTACAATCTTGTTTGAATACAGGACTCTAGATCAGAAACCCCTACTCTTGAGTCAATATTAGTGGCATGTGAATTCCCAGATGTGTTTCTCAAAATTCTTCTCGGAATTCCTCCTAAAAGAGAAATCAACTTTGGTATAAACCTTCTTCCAGATACACAACCTATGTATATTTTACCATATAAAATTGCTCTAGTAGAACTCAAAGAATTAAAAGAAAAGTCGAAGGATCTCCTTAATAAGGGATTCGTCAGACCCAGTGTGTCCCCATGGGGTGCACCAGTTCTATTCGTGCGTAAGAAAGACAATTCTCTCAGAATATGCATTGACTACAGTCATTTAAATATAGTCACGGTCAAGAATAAGGATCCACTTCCCAGAATCAATGACTTGTTTGACCAACTTTAGGGTGCCATTTATTTTTCTAAGATAGAAATCAGATAAGGCTATCACCAGCTCAAATTCAGAGAATTGACATTTTGAAGACAACTTTCAAAACACGGTATGGTCACTTTAAATTCTTAGTCATGTCCTTTGGTCTTACTAATGCCCCAGCAGCTTTCATGGACTTGATGAACCATGTGGTCAAGTAGTACTTGGACCTGTTTGTCATATTATTTATAGATTTTATCCTTATTTACTCCTGCAGTGAGCATGATCATGCAGACCATCTCAGAGTAGTATTGCAGACTCTTAGAAACCATCAGCTATTCGCTAAATTCAGTAAATGAAAATTTTGGCTAAGGTCTTTAGCTTTTATTAGCCATATATTTTTCGATAATGGCATCAGAGTTGATCCCCAAAAGACAAAAGAAATGAAAAACTGGCCCCAACCCATCTCTCTATCCGATATCTAGAGTTTTTAGGCTTGGCCGGCTATTACCGATGGTTTGTTGAGGGATTTTTGTCTATTCCACCCCTATGTCCATATTGACTAGAAGAAAGTCAATTTTTAGTGGTCAGATATTTGTTAGAAGAGTTTTTAGGAGTTGAAGACTCGACTCACCTCAGCCCCAGTTCTTACCTTGCCAGATGGGTCACAGCTTTGTTGTATATTGTGATGCATCCATAGTAGTTTTGGGTTGTTTCCTCATACATAGAGGTAAGGTTATAGCCTATGCCTCTAGGAAACTTAATCCCTATGAAAAGAACTATCCAACTCATGATCTTAAGTTAACAATAGTAGTATTTGCCTTAAATATTTGGAGGCACTATTTGTATAGAGTGTACGTTGATATGTTCACAGACCATAAGAGCCTGCAGTATGTATTCTCTCAAAAAGATTTAAACCTCCATTAGAGAAAGTGGTTGGAGTTGTTAAAAGACTTTGACATGAGCGTCCTATATCATCTGGGTAAAGTCAAGTAGTGGTTAATGCTTTTAGTAAGATGTCTATGGGGAGTGTTGCTCGTGTGGATGATGGTAAGAAGAATTTAGCTCTGGAGGTTCATCAGATAACCCGACTAGGTATCCGCTTAGTTGATTCATCAGAAGGTAGTGTGTGGGTATAGAGTAGTTCAGAATCATCCCTAGTTTTTGAGGTGAAGAAAAAGCAGGACAGAGATCCCATTCTAGTCAAGTTGAAAGAATCAGTCAGAGACCAGAAGATAGAGGTTTTTTTCCCAAAAGGGAGATGGTGTGTTGTATTACAAGGGTTGGCTATGTGTCCCAGGTGTAGATGACTTGAGGCAGCGAATTCTAGCAGAAGAGCATGGTGTACGCTACTCTATTCTTTTAGGGTCCACTAAGATGTACCGTGATTTATGAAGATCTATTGGTGGAGTGGGATGAAGAGAGACATTGGAAAATTTATGGCTAAGTGCTTAACATGTCAGCAGGATAAAATTGAGCATCAAAAGCCTAGTGGGTCTATCCAGGAGTTCAATATTCCCACTTTGAAGTGGGAAAAGGTGGACATGGATTTTGTGATGGTTTTTCCTCGCACTCGTTGTCTGCACCATTTAGTTTGGGTCATTGAAGACAAGATGACCAAATTAGCTTATTTTTTATTAGTCCATACCTCTTATCAGAGATTTGGTCAGATTGCACAGTGTTCCATGTCTCGTTGCTTAAGAAATTCATAGGTGATCTTGCAGTCGTAGTCCCTATAGAGGAAATAGATATTCATAACAACCTCTCTTACGAAGAGATTCCAGTAGAAATCCTTGATTTTTAGATCCGCAGACTGAGGAACAAAGAAGTCCCTCTAGTCAAAGTTCTTTGGTGAAATCAGTCCGTTGAGGGAGCTACTTGGAAAGCAAAAGAATACATGCAGACCAAGTATCCTCACCTCTTCTTCGCAAACTCAGACACAACTCTAGGTAATAGTTTCCTTGAACTTACTCAGTTCCATGCTCAGATTTTCCTTTGTAGATTTGGTACCAGTTACCATTGCATATTCAGTTGTGACTTCATACATCAGATATGCATGTTTAGCATAAGAAACTCAGCTTATTAGCGATCCAGTCATGCATTCTTGAATAAGGTTTAGCTATGTACTCATGCATCAATATGTATGTTCAGTATGAAATTTTAGTTTATCAGTAATTTCAGTCATGAAATCATGCTTCAGTTGTACATGTCTCTATTTAAATTTAGTCTATTAGTATTCTTATCTTAGTCAGCCTCATTCAAGGATGAATGTTCCCAAGGGGGAGATATTGTAAGACCCCACAAAATCCTAAGCTTAACTCAGTCCGTTAAAGTTTATTAAGGGGTCCCAGACTTAGAAAATTTTAGCTAAGTATTCAGACTTAGTGTCATTCTAGCCTTCAGAAGTTGGTAACTCTATTTTACGACCTCTACAACCTTAAAATGTCAATATTTAGGTTGAATCATGATTATGAGTGTCAGTAGGTGTCCTTAGACAAGTTCTGGATTTTTTGGACTTTGTTTGAGGCACGTTTGGAAGTCCAAACCAGAGGATCGATGCGATCTAAATGCATTGCATTGTCTATCGCACCGATGGATATTTTTCTCTAGCTCTCCAGTACCAATTCTAGTGAACCAACATGACGTGTTGGCCATAGCTTCGACCCCATCGACATGACGTGTTGGTCTGCACATCGCTAATTCAATTTTTAGAAATTAAAAGTTGCATTCCTCAGGGGTTTTTGGGTCTTTTACCCATGGTTATCAGCCCCAAAAACATGAAATTAGCCCCTTTAGAGGCAAAATTCATTCTCTTTCAGAAATTACTCAAGAACAAAAATCCTAGGAGATTAAATTTCAAACTCAAGGCTTAAGATTTCACTATCGTTCTTCAAGAATATAGAAACCAAGGTATGTCAAGTGTTCATCCAAGGGTTTTCTTCCACCCTTGGAGTTCAAGAACCTTTTTTACTATAAGTTAATGAGTTTGATGGATTTCATAGCAGAATTTGAATGTGTTCATGACTACTATGTTAATGGGGTTTCTAGTTCGTGATTAAATTGTGAGATGCATACGAAATTATTTGTTATATGTGTTGTACTACGTTAAATCATGCTAAAACCCCTACAAATTATGAAAATGGTATTTGAAACTATGATGCTTGCATGGTTTTTAGTATTATGTGCACATACTATGTCCTCCAAGTTTTTGTTGAATTGCTCATGTGAGTTGAATAGTAAAATTATATCATGTTAACATGTATTCAGGTTCATGTCATGAAAGTGTTTGCTAGAATTTCCCAATGAAGGAATGATGATTAAGTAATTAGATATCATGTTTCAAGATTGTGCTATGTATTATAATTTATGCTGCCGAGTCCTAGGCGCATTCAATACTTGGCAATTTAGCTATTTACCTAGAGCCATGGTCAGTCAAAAAATAGTATCAATCATATCACGATCAATAGAATTCAGTCAGTTACTGAACTCAGGAAAGGTCAGTAGTACTTAGTCAGTTAGCAGAATTCAGTAGTATTCTATTTATCTACGAAACCCAGTGAACTTAGTTCAGTTCAGTTATGTGGTACGATCAGTAACACTTTAGTCCATCCTAGAATTGTTTAGAATTTAGTACAGTGTCTATTCAGTTTGTAGCAGGATTCAGCACCTAGTAAACTCAAGGATGGGGAATCACCTGCCAGTAGAGGGTGTGATCCTTAGAAGCAGTCCTTGTATTCCAATACTATATATCCAACATAGGTTGAGACATCAACCTACCAGTTGAGGGTTGATGAGGTGTTTTAACCAGGCAGTTGAGGGTACCACCGTTCTCACTCAGAGCACTTACCATATGAGGGTGACTCAGTTTGTCTTTACCCGTGGTATGGTACTGATACCCTTCTAGTTGGTGTAGGTTGGACCCCAATTAGTTTAGAGAGGGGCATATCAGTTAAAGGATTACCTCCCACAGTCTTCAGAATAGAACTCTGTTCAGTTCTACAAAATTAGGACTGTCAGATATAGTCATTTAGTTTAGTACGAAACTCAATACAGTTTCTTAGAATTAGGTTTTTCAGATACAGTCCTTCATCAATTAGTTATTAGTGTTAGTAAACTCAAATATTAGAACTTCAGTAATTCAGAACTTAGTATCCAGTGTTATCACGACTTAAGTTATAGTTTACATATTCATGCATGTACTCTCATTCTGTTATACTCATGTCATTCAGTCAGTATTATTCATGAATATGAACCCATGCACTTTAGCCTACCTTAATTTGCATACCAGTACATTCAGTGTACTGACACATACTTTTCTTTTGCACTATGATGTCTTATATCATAGGTTCAGAAGTATGGGCTCCCGATCATATTTAGCAGTTTAGATATTCAATAGTTAGATTTAGTAGTAAGTCCTTATAGTCCTAGGATGTGGTTATTACTTCAGCATTTCAGTTCATTTCAGTTGTTCGGAGTTAGTTGGGGACTTGTTCCATCAACTCCTTATTCAGACATTTAGAGGCTTATTCAGACTAGAGTGTTTTTCAGACAGATATTCAGTTTTGGTATTGATATACCATATTTAATATTTATTTATAGTATTGAACCTTATGTCCAGTTTTTGCCTATTTTTTGAATTTTTATAGTATTATTATTTAGTTATTGTAGCAGGTACCAATCATAGGTTAGCTTGTGGTGCTTTGGGATTATGAGCATCGTGTAGCGTCTGTGGTACAGACTTAGGGCATCACAATCTTTGAAGGATTTTGGAGGACTGTTGAATGAAGAAAATAAGAAAGCTGGCTCTAAGAATAGAAGGACATCAAATCAAGATCCATGACATCCAAATGATCAATCAAAATGAAAACAATCAGAAGGAAAATGTCATTCCCATAAATCCAGTGGATTAGATGAATCACAATAAAGTAAAATAAAGAAAATATCACAAACAGTCATGGAAGAGTATCAATCACAACAAATAACAAAATGAAGAAAAGGTCACGGACATATCTGATATAGACGTGTGTAAAAGCCGTATATAGACAAATTTAATATGGCTATATTGTTTAGCTACATTCCTCAATAAAGGAACCAATTCAAATCCTTGATTAAGAATAAATATCTTGGATTTCCTTACAAAAAGCACAAGTTGAATACTACAAAAGAAGAAGAGTAAAGATGGACAAGAGTTATGCAACTACAAGAAGAACCTCAAAGTGTCTCAGTATTGCTCACAAAGCTTCATAACTCTTAGATTATAATTGCTCACAAAGCTTCGTAGCTCTTAGATTATAATTGTTGTATAAATAGTAGGATCGAGTAAACTTTGTAACACAAACAGAAGCTATGTCACAAGATCTAAAGAACAAAATTAGTCTTTTGAACTAGTTTCCAATCATTGTACTCAAGCCCGACATTGAAAAGTCCAAAAAAAAATTAAAACCCAAGAGGACTGGAAGTAGGCACCACATTGGTGTTCCAAACTAGGATAAATCTCTGTGTCTTTACTTTAAATTTGATTATTAATTATTTAAAATCTAATCTATTTTGTGATGTGTACTGATCTACATGCGATTCAATTGTGAGGAACCAGTAGTCAACTCACAGAAAATTTTACATTCACCCTCCCTCTTGAATTTCTATTGGTATCAGAGTGGTTATCACCAACAATGCTACTTAATCGCAAGTGAGCAAAGATTAAATAAAATATTATAAAATTCCTGATGCTCTTCTTCAATATGGTTACTCCTCTACAAGACCACCATACTTCTATAGACAATACCACTCTTATATGAAGAATAGATTCAGAATCTTTGCCAAATCAAATGACTTCAAATCCTGGGTTGTCATCAAGAAGGGTCCAAATCTAATTCTAGGACTCAAAGAGATTCAAAAGGACAAATACAAGGAATGTAGTAGTATTTGCATAGAAGAGCTTGAAAGTTTCAACGTCACCAAAGAACAACAAAAGGTAATTCAAACTAATGCATGTACTATAAGTTTACTTCTTTGTCCAGTTAGTGGAGAAGAATACGATAAGATATCAACTTGAGAGACTACAAAAAAATATAAGATAAATTAGATGTAACCTATAAAGGAACTACGAAAGTCAAAAAGTCAAAGATTACGACCCTTTTTAATGAATACTAGCTATTCAAAATGGAAGATAATGAGAAAATTGAAATAATATTGCCAGCTTCAGTAAGTTCGTATGTGAACTGAAATCAATAAAGATGATCATCCCATACCCTGCAAGTCCAGAAGTTGGTCTAAAGTCTCCTACAAATTTTGTAAACCAAGGCTGCCATTTGGGAAGATGGGGATCTTCATAACATGACATATAGTGAACTATGAGGTAACCTCATTGCATATGAATGAAATTATATCAATAGGTACCATAAGGAGGAAAACAAGAAACCATTAGCCATCAATCCTGCTTAAACTGAATAAGAGAACATTTTGAAAGATGTCAATAGCAAAGGAATGGTCCTCATTAATCCTGAAGTGAGGCAGATCATCAGACAAACAATAAAGATCCCAAGGAGTAAAAAATAATGACTCTACTTAAAATGATGATCGTTATTATCACTGTGGAAGGACTGGCCACTTCAACTAAAAAAATCTAGCATTAAGAAGAAGGACATCCAAGAAGAATAAAATTTTTCGAGCCTGGAGTCATGAAGATGAAACCAATGAAGAAATAGAAGCCACCAATATGTTGTTCATGGAAACAAGTGAATCTAGTAAGGTAAGACTACATACTAGTCATAATTATAATTATCTTGAATCTCATTAGGATATGATAACTGACAAGCATCAAAAATTAATAGATAAATATAATAAACTCACTCAAGATAAGAAGAGATGGGAAGCTCAATTTAAACAAAAACATAAAGTGGAACTAAAAAGTTATCAAATAGAAATAAAAGAATGCCAAATTGAAGTTGACTTACTTTATAAAGATCTTGATGATGAAAAAATAAAATTAAACAGCATTAAGATATCACCAAGTCATAGTTATATGAGATCAAACTCCTTTAGAAATAATTTGAGTTCCTCATTAGAATTATTTAAATCGACTGAGACCTCTTTCTCCTATTGAGGATATATTTATTTTATCTATGGATAGAGAGGGCACAAATCCTACAGCTATTGGCATAAACCTAAAAATGTGTACATTTGGAAGCCCAAAGGAAGCACATCTAACCCGCAAGGACCCAAGACCACTTGGGCACCTAAATAAATTAATCTTCTTGTTTTGCAGGAATAAGTTTGCAAGAGATATAAGAAATGAATGTAAGTTAGTGATAGTGGATGTTCCAGACACAAAACTGGAAAGAAAGAGAGTTTTTCTACACTAAGTAAATAGATAGGGGATCAGTCATATTCAGTGACAATGTTAGAGGCAACATTATTTGAGACAGCTCAGTAAAAATTTGCTCATCATGTGCACTCAATGATGTATATCTAGTAGACAGCCTTAAACACAATCCACTTTACAGCAAGTAGCAAAGTGATGCTAGATTTGGAGTCTTAATTAAAGCTGAAAGCTGCTAGATCAAACATAAGAAAAGAAGCATCTCTCTCATTAGTAAACATATTGATAATATTTATGTCTTAAATAGTCCTAAATTTGCTATCTTAACATGCCTCATTATGCAAACCAATGATACTTGGTTGTGGCACCAAAAGTTTGGACATGCTAGTATGCTTGTCATGGAGAAGTTGTCCAGACTGGAAGTGCTGAAGAGTCTGCTAAAATTTACATTTGAAAAGGATCACATTTGTGATACCTATCAATTGGGTAAATAGATCTGGACATCATTCAAATTCAAGGAAATTATCTTTACCAACAAACCTTTTCAAACAATCCATATGGACCTGTTTGGTCCCCCAAGATCGTAAACATTGGTGGAAAGAGATATGATTTTGTTATAGTTGATGATTACTCATATCTTACTTGGTTAAGTTTTATTGCTAAAAAACATAAGGCTTTCACAAACTTTGAGATTTTTTGTAGAAAGGTACAGAGAGAAGCTGGACACCTCATCACTTATTTATACGGTGATCATAGAGGAGATTTAAAAAAAAGGCGTTTGAGGAGCATTGTGCTCAGAAAAGATACTCTCAGAACTTCTCTTTACCTTGAGCTCCTTAGAAAAATGGCATAGTAGAGCGAAAAAAATTAGTCTATTTAGGAAACTGTCAGGACCATGTTGTTAGGACATAATCTCTTAGATGACTTTTGGGCATAAACTTTGAGCACAGTATGTCACATCATCAACAAATGCATGATCATACCTATTCTAATGAAAATGCTTTTTGAACTACGTAGAGGAAAGATGCCCAAAATTAATTATTTCCATCCTTTTGGCTGCAAAAATTTTATTCACAATAATGGTAAGAATAATCTAAGTAAATTCAATCCACAAAGTGACGAAGGTATTTTCCTTGGGTACTCTCCCACTAGTCGTGCTTACAGATCCTTTAATAAAAGAACTTTATTTGTTGAGAAATATATGCATAATTTATTTGATGAATCTAATCGCCCCCTATCAATTTAAGTTTTGGTGAAGAACAGGTGAGTAATCTACAATCTGGAGAAAATGACAGCACAGCCTCTGACCCATCACAAGAAAAGTCGACTACACCCCTCCAAGAGTTGACTCCCATAGCATAATTAGTGAAATCAAGTGTTCCAAGAGAATGGAAACATGATGCTAGATATCCAAACAAACTCATTATAAAAAATCTAGAAGATGAGCTAACAAGAGCATCATTGAGAAGACAAGTATCTATTCCCCTCGTGTCTTAAATAGACCTAAAGAAAATTGATGAGGCCCTTAAAGTTGAATCATGGGTCATACCTATAAAGGAATAATTAGATCAATTTGGACGCAATCAAGTTTGGACCAAGAAACTAGTTAGGTCTACAAAAACAAATTGAATAAAGATAGTATGATTATCACAAATAAAGCCAGACTTGTAGCTCAAGGATATTTCCAACAAAAAGGTATTGATTATGATGAGACCTTTTCCCCCATGGCAAAGTTAGAGTCAATTTGAATTTTATTATCTTTTACAACCATCAAATGTTGTAAACTATATTAAATGGACGTAAAAAATGCCTTCTTAAATGGATTTATTTATGAAGAAGTTTTTGTAAAACAACCCCCATTTTTGATAATCCATCATATCCAAACCATATTTTAAAATTATCAAAAGCACTCTACAACCTCAAACTAGCTCCAAGGGCTTAGTATGTAAGATTGAGTACTTTCTTACTGAATAATAATTTTCAAATGGGTAAAATTGATACAACTCTATTCATACGAAATCTTGATTCAAATCTTCTTATTGTGCAAATTTATGTTGATAATATCATTTTTGGTAGTCTAATATCTCTCTATGTGACAATTTCTCTAACTTTATGAATGGAGAATTTAAAATGAGTCTTATAGGTTAGATCACATTCTTCTTGGGATTACAAATCAAACAAACTCCTAAAGGAACTATCATTAATCAAGCCAAGTACACAAAGGAACTCATAAAAAAATTTGGTATGGAAAAAAGAAAGGCTTATGGAACTGTAATGAGTCCATCTATAATCCTTGACTCGGACTCATCTAGTAAGGATGTTGTTGATAAAATGTATAGGGGAATGATAGGATCACTACTCTACTTGACTGCTAGTCAATCAGACATCATATTTAACATATGTAAGTGTGCCAGGTTCTAGTTGACTTCAAAAGAGTTAAAACACCTCGAGACTACCCCCTGTATGTCACATGGTGCTTAGGACAACAAGTGATCCCAAGCTAACCCATGAACTAGCATACTATTCAAAACTGATTTCAATATGTATAAAATAACTGAGTTTACTGTGTGAAAACCTAATCATGATGAAATTTTGAAAGAATACAATACTGATACAACTTTACATTCTGATAAAATTAAAATCAAATACATCAACTCTACTAAATATCTATGAAGCCTCTACTAGTATTGACTATTAATAGCTGGGACGTGACTCTAACTACCACTAATCCATATATATTAATAAGAAATTAATATACATGAATAACATCTAATTGAAGTCGCTAGATTAAGAGGACTCAACATCTGTTGACTGGAATCTATAATTATCTGATCATGATATATGGATTACAACTGAACTGGTACCTACATTATTAAAAAATGTAAAACATATATGTATATGTGGATAAGTAATTTTGGAATGTACTAAGCATATGGGGGTGAATGCATAAGTAAAATAGTAACTCAATATTCATATAACTTGTAAAGAATGCATGCTAAGTGTAAATTACTCATATTTGCTTGAACAACTGAAACATGAATATCATAAATCAAGAGAAATAAAGCATATGTATAAATCTTGTGAGCCATAGCACTTAGTTCTAAAAGTTGTACTTTTACTTTTATTGCTATTGTAATAAGTTGTACTAAAGTTAAGTCAATTTTAAAATCATGCAGGGTAAGTGTAAAAAGGACTCACCTTTATCATCTGTAAACTAAAAGATGAAATCTCATAGCTAATGTCTTATGTAAAACAATATCTAGATAAAACTGTGAGCCTTTACAATTAGTTGCTAAAAGCTCTTATGTTATTCATCTTTAGGACTTAAGGACTTTAGGAGGTTCTTCTAATCGACATAAACCATATGAGCCATCATGGAGTCTAATGTCTTGGTCCCCTAAGGCTAAAACCTCACATTGGGGAGAGATGTTATACTCTTGCCAAAAGTATAACCTTCTTTTAAGTGACCACTCTCTTAGTCCACTATGGGCACTTACTCTTAATCCTACGAAGACACGTAGTTTTGGGGCATGAGACTTTAGAAATAAACCCAACTTGATGCTAAATACTACTCCCATTCTTTTGATCAGAACTTTGGGGAATCAACCTTAAAATAGCATAAGGGTTTTTAACAAAAACCAATTATGCTTCTCTTTCATTAAATCTCAAGCTATATAAACAATGTGGATTTTTTTATCTTAGCTAAGGATTAAAAGATCAATTTTCTTTCTTAAATCTTGGTAAACAATTTATAAAAGAGGCTTAAAATCATAATCTTCTTTCAATATCAATACTTAGACTTAGGTATTAAAACCCATGCTTTAAACTCATGCAAATTCATACAAAAACATCATGCTCAATATAATTCAAGAATACTTCAACAATATCAAGTTACTTAAATAAAAAATTATAATATAATGGTTAACACTCAATTGAAAAAATATGTAAAATCATATCACACACATACAGATGTGAAAATAGACATGTAATTCAACATTTAAATCACTTGTAACATCATAATATTCAAATAATAAAATTGGGTATGAACCCTAAATTGAAACTCTTGTAAATTTAAATTTAAAAAATAGTTTTAGGCACAAGGATGTAAGAAGTATCCTTGTTCATAACCCCACATACCTTGATTGAAAGAATCCTTGGAGAGAACTTTGAATTTGGAACATAACTTTTTGATTCTTGAGAAATGACACTTGAATTTTTGATCTTGGTAATGGAGAAGGAATTTTGATTTGTTTAATAATTTCTTAGGGTTAAGAGAGAGGAGTTTATGTTTTTAATATCTCATAAAAATGTTTTGAAGTGATTAAAGACGGTTTAGGGGTGTGAAATGACTTTAATACCCTTGATCTAGGTCAAAATAAAGTGTTTTTGTCACTTGGAAATGACTTAGGAGACACCCAGTCAATCACCCAAGTCAAGGTGGGCGAAGCCATGTCAATCTCCTAAGTTTAGTTGGGCGGCGCCTAACCAATCGTATACTCTTATTGTCTCTCATGAAAATGGCATAACTTATCGCTTGGGTATCGGATTAAGGCAAAATTTATATCGTTGGAAAGATAATTTGATTATCTAAAATTTTGGGGGGTCTTAACCTGCCAAATTACATATACACACAAGGTATACTCATTAAAAGATGACCCTTGTAGAATTGAACACCAAAAATTTGCCTAATCAAAGGCTCTTAGCTCACTTTGCTCTTAGTGACACTTATAAACATCTTTACCACCTCATAATCTTTATTCACACTAGGGTAATGATCATAAAACATGGATTCAAGTTGGAATCATGAGACTAGAGTTTACACTTGTAGGGTGAAGGTTTGATTTCTTGCTTAGAAGCATACGGGGTATTCCAAAAATCTATCTTACTGCCATCAAAAGGATCATTCGATATCTTACAAGAACTAAAAACTTTGTAACATGGTATACTTGCTCTTCTCATTTTGACTTAATTGGATATTCAAATGCAGACTTTGCAGATGATATAAGAGATAGAAAAAAGCACTAGTGGAACTTGTAAAATTCTTGGTGATTCCTTGATTTCATGACACAACAAGAAGCAAACTTCAGTTGCACTTTTAAGAACTGAAGTTGAGTACATAGCTATTGGAAGTTGTGGTACTCATTACTTATGGATTATGCATCAACTACTAGATTTTAATTTATCTTTTGAATCTGTTCCTAATATGTGTAATAATACCAGTGCTATCAGTCTATCGAAATAAATAGTACATCATTCTAGGGAAAAATATATTGATATCAAGAATCATTTTATTCGCGATCATGTAGAAAATTGTGATTTTTCATTAACATTTATTGATTCCAAAAAACAACTGGCAGATATTTTTACAAACCCCTATTAGAAGAATGATTTATTTACCTTAGAAAATGACTAGTTATTTTAGTATTAATGACTTATGAGCTTTATTTTTGGAAAATTATTTTTTATTCTAATTGTATGGTTACTTTTTAATTTTTGTAAGGGTAATCATCATTATCCTCACAAATTTTTATGCCTCTTCTACCGCCTCCGTACCCATTAACCTCCCCAATACTCTTTTGACTACCCCACTTTCACTTTTATCCACCACCCTTTCCCTTATACCATTTCAGCTTCCTCTCATTTATCTTTTCTAAAAGTTGCATACTATTCCCCACTCCTCCTCTGGTTCTCCTAAATTTTTTCTCCTCTCTATATCTGCCCCCTTTAAAATTCACCTTTCTCTCTATTTGATGACCAGAACCCATTCAATGGCGACCATGTCCAAATCTTTTCCCAAATCACTCCCTGACAACCCTATTCTTCTCTACGAGTCATCTAATGAGTCCTTAATGGATTTTAGTCAACTCTCATCAAGAGATGTCATCCTAATCCCTGTATATCCCATTCCTCTAATAAAACTCATCCAATACCTCTCCACTCTTTCACTCTGGAGGACATGCATAAGTTTTAGAGATGCTCTGTCAAAGACAAATTCTTTACTTTTAAGGGTCGCTCCACTGTACCCGATCACATTATAAATCTCCATAAATTAAAAAAATGCTTCTGTAATATCAATCTCTTCTTTACTTTTCAAAATTTGTCCTTTGTCTTTGATCTCTATGGACTTTTGGTCTATAAGAATCCAGTTTGCATGTTTTATGCAAATCTTTGCCTTTTCACTGATAGTGGTGAACTCGAGACTCTTGTGCTTGGCACGAGAATCATTCTGAATGATTTTCTATTTGAGAATACCTTTGATACTAAGTTCTTTGGTAATATCTATTTTATGAATGGTAACTAGCCGATGATTCTTAGGCTAGCTTTGAAGAAGCTAGGAAATTTCAGCCATACAATAACTCTGCTTCGACCAATTTTCATCCTATATCCCTCTATTTCAAGTTTCACATTATGGGTTACATAATTACTACTACACTAATTTCCCAGAAAGGATCTCTGAGCAATATCATCAATCGAGATATTTTTGTATTGTATTGTTTGTTTAAGAAAATCAAAATCAATTAGGCAACATGGATTTGTGAGTACAGAAATTACATTTGATGTTCATACCTCTACTAGTTTTCTGTCTGGCCTGCTCATTACTCAGATTATTCAGTATTAAACATTGATCTATATGTTTACACCCTAGTGGAGGATGTTTCCACTTATGATTCCAAGATATTTTCAAGTATGAGGCATATGTCCTTGTTGAAGAGGAATAGTGTAAGAAGGATTCTGCTCGAGCAAGGTTAAAACTTCCCAAGGTAAGAAAATCTGTATCTAAACCTATGATGCCAGTATTTAATGACCTAGAAAAGATTAAGGATCGGTTCAAGGAAATTGAGGATAATATTGCATTGTTGAAGGAGCAAACTTCTAAATATCAGGACCTCAGAAAAGTACTAGCATATACATAGGTATGGTTAGGTTGGATCTTGATAGTTTAAAAAAAAAAGGTATAAAATTGTTCACTAGGATGTTCACCCGAATGGATTCCTTAAGACCCCAGTCCACTCCTCCAATGATGATCTAGCTATCTCTATCCAAAGTTCCTATTCCTTCCTCTTCAAAAACATTGAAAAATTATATGACACCTTCTATCATAACATGAATAATACTCTGACCCACTTTCTCAAGAAGTGGTGAACAATGATGACTTCTTTTTGTGTTTTATTCAAAAGAGGGTCCTGTCCCTTATGTTTATTGGTTGTAAAATAATTTGTTACACACTATCTGCTCTACTATTTTGCTCTACCTAGTTAACAGATTATATATATATATCTACTTCTTGTCTACAATTTTATTTTTTTATCATTCCAAAATAGGGAGAAAGAAAAGAACATCAGGAACTTAGGAAATTCTAAGTAGTCAGGATGAGCAAGTCGACTGACGATAAATAATAGTTGACTAATAGTCAGGGGGAGCAAGGTCACAAACAGGAAAGTCAATTGATATATATACTGGTTTTTCATTATGAAAAAGGTGGAGATTGTTAGCCTCCTAAGTTTACATTTTAATAAGACAAACTAATGAGTGGATCTTTGCAGGATTTTGGAGGATACTAAATAAAGAAAATAAGGAAGCCAAATTTAGGAATAGAAGAACATCAAATCAAGATCAATGGCATCTAAGAGAATCAATCAAAATAAAAATAATTGGAAGGAAAATATCGATCCTAAAAATGTAGCAGATCAAATCAATCACAACTAAGTAAAAGGAAGAAACGATCACAAGAAAACTTGGAAGATCATTAATCACTATAAAGAACAAAAGAAAGAAAAGATTACAAACATATCTGATATGGACGTGATTAAAAGTCATATATGGACATATCTAATATAGAAATATCATACGACTACATTCCTCAATCAAAGAATCAATTCAAATCCTTGATTGAGAAGAAATATCTTAGGTTTATTTACTAAGAGTAGTAACCAAAGACTATAATAGAAGAAGATTAAAGATGGACAAGAGTTACACAAATTCAAGAAGAATCTAAAAATGTCTCAATCTTAGTCTCACAAAGCTTTGTAACTCTTAGTTTACAATTACTCTATAAAGAATAGGATTGAGTCAACTTTGTAACACAAACTGAAGCTGTGTCACAAGATCTGAAGAACAAAATAAGTTTTTGAAATTATTTACCATCATTGTACTCAATCCCAACATTGAACACTCTAATGAAGCATTGAAACCCAGAGGGACTGGAAGTAGGCACCACATTGATATTCTGAACCAGGATAAATCTCTGTATCTTTTCTTTACGTTTAATTATTTATTTACTTAATTATTTCAAATCAATTTTTTTTATGAAGTTTATGAATTGTAGGAAAGTCAACTGTGAGGTTCCTGTAGTCGTCTCACAAAAAAATTTTAATTCACCCCTCTTGAATTTTACTAGTGTTTTTGCCTGGTGGCCATTTGGAGCTAGCAAAGACTTCAAAATAAGGATTTGGCTTTAAAAACCAAATGAACTACACAAAACTAAACTGTCAGCTCCAGCAAGTCATAAATGACTTAGGGGAGATATAGAAAATCTCTAATGGCATAACTAAGAAGAAATATGGAAATAACCTGAAGGGTCATTAAGGTATACTATGTTATATCCTAAGAGATAGTTTAATTGGAATCATTCATTGATATTTCTATGGCTGATTAAGTATCACACTATTAAAATGATTAATATTGCATTATTATGAAGGATTGGATATCACTCTAGTATGATGCATGGACTTGGATTGTCTTCTGCAGGTCATGACTGTTTGGGAAAAAATAAATCTCTTAACATGTGCGTACAAACTAGTGTTTTATATGTGAAGTAGTATGACAAATTGTGATGATAATGAGACAAACAAAATTATAATTTTGAAGTAAGGTGGAAGTAGATCACAATTTTGTCATCGTTAATGGACTCATTCCTATTTATGAGAGGTTGGTGTTGTTAATGGTTTTGTGACTTGCTTTTGGGCATTGTTTCACTTGTTGTAAATATACTTGTTGACTTATTGAAGCAATTTTTACATGATGAATGTCCTATTTACTTGCTTATTTATTTATGTTGTACACATGTTTCTTAATTGAGTTGGCAGATGATAACTATCTTCTCATTTGAGTTGGTCGATGATACATGCCAGTATATAGTTGGTTGTAATGATATGCTGTGTTTTTATTTGTTTGAGTGCAGACTATTTTCCTAAGACTCTAATGTGACCTTATCTCTTTTGGTGATAGTTGATTCGGTCAAAGGGTGAGCACTCCATATCTAGGCTACCATAGATCTTTGTTATTATACTTATCCCTCTTTTAGATAGTCATACACTTTTATTTTATTAGTTTTTGATTATCATAGATATTTTTTATCATAGTTCTCTTGTATGATATCTTTTTGCTCATGGGGAAGGTAAAAAATTATGGATTTTCAGATTTATAATCTTATAAAGGCTATTTGACTGGATTAATGACATGGATTGGACGGTTCTTCCATTGAAAGGTTAATATAGATCATACTAACTGCCATTTGGGTCGTTACATTATAATGACCCTTCAGTTTATTTTCTATATTTCCATTTATTTTTTCGTTAGTGCTTTTCTATAGTTTTCCCAAGTCATTTATGAATTGATAGAACTAACAGTATGATTACTAGGCACTTCATTTGACTTTTAGAACCAATTCCCCCTTTTAAAGTCTATTGGGAGAAAACTTTAGCAAAAAAACCTTAAATATAAATTTTGACTATACAACAACTCTAGAATATCAATTTTAGGCTAGGACTCTTGTTCCAAAGGTAGCTTTTCTCATTTTGACCTATTGGTTGAAAAGTTAAGAAAATCAAAATTAGTTGTAGGACCTACTTTTTTCTGAAATATCCTTGGATGGAATTTTTGACTATGTTGAAGGCTTGGTTGTGACTTGAAAAATCTCTAAGTCTTAGCTGTATCTGGTGCATCATGATAGTAATTGTTTTGTTCACGATCGCAACTCCTTGAGTAGGTTAGAAAATATCGCAATTGTAGGGCTAAGTGTCGTGATTGTAAATCCCTTGTGAAACTCCAAACTATGGAGATCTCAAAACCATTGTCACGATAGTGACTTGAGAGGCAAACACCAATTATTTTAATAGACATAGTTGCATCGCTATAACGATACTCGAGGACCTATTATGGGTATAAATAAACACTTTTTGAATGATATTGCTCATTCTTCATCCATTCCCAGAGAGTTGAATCACTAAAGATTGAGATCGCTTGAAATTTAGGCTTGTAGTTGGTTTGGGATCTTGTCTAACACTTACATAATTATCTTTTAATTTGTGGTAAGATTTCACCCTTTTTATAGTAGAATATCCCATTTCTTGTTCCAAAATACTAAAATCTTGGAGACTTGATTTTAGACTAAATATTTCACAATTCTTGAGGTTATTGACTCCTTGAACATGATGGAGCATTGGGTTGGTTTCAAAAATATGATATTTTTGTAAATAAGACCCACATGGGATTTTGTGTGAATTATGTACTTGAATTACAAAAGTGCAATATGGGAATAATTATTATCATATTGATGATTAGAATGTGATTTTGATATCTTGGCATCCTGCGAAAGCTTCTTAGAAGGAAAAAGCAGTGATTTAGCAAAGCTTTTAAGCTTTTTTCAATGTATAGGTAGTATAGGTTTTATCCCTTGTTAGATTGAGCTAATTCATAGTATGTTTATGATATTATGTTATATTTGGAATGGGTTTTAGGTGTTTGTGTGATAAATTTAAATATTTTGGATTAGTTGGATCATTTAGGCCATTTTGGATATCGTTATTGGCATGATTAGTATAGTTAACTATTTTCTTAGGTGAAGTAGACCTTGTAGGCTTATGCTAAGGTTGGAAATTCTCTAGTTAGTAAACTAATGAGGAGATTGACTTAGTCACTTTAGTTTAAGATAAAACCTACCCAAATTTCCTTACCTTAGATGGAATTAGCTTAGTTGCTCTACATTAGGAGAAATTACTATCCTAGGGCTAGCTGTGGATTGTTTGACATCCAATAATGGATTTAGATACCTTATCCTAGTAAGGGGTTGACATTTCCTAATAAGTGATTTTAGGGAATTTGAAGTGGTCTCTTTGACCCATCTTAGGCCAAGACTGGTGATAGTTATTGAAGACCTTTTGATACGCTTGTGTACATCTAGAAAGATGGCTATTTTAAAAAAATATTTAAATGCCTTGGTACTCGTTGGTTATGATGGATAACGTTGGAAGTAATATTTCACAAGTATTCCATGAATGAGTTTTTGATTAAGATCGTATTATTGATGAGATATTGTATATGCTATTAATTTGGCTATTGTGTTGGGCTACCTAACATACAATTGAATAATTCCTTGATTATAATATTAATTATTACATAAGTTATGCTATTAGTTAAGTTAACGAATGAGCTATTCACTATCTTAGGGATCATGTTTATCGATATATTAACATTTACATTGTTGTTCATGCAAGAGGCCATGTATAATGACTACATTTGAGATTAAGTTATTAATCAGGCTATGAATAAACTATAGATTATTCCATGGATTAGCTATTGATCAATCTATTGGTAAGATATCAATTATCCAAATGATAAGCTATCTATTATTCTGATGATAAACCATTGATTAGGCTATTGATAAGTTATCATCTATGATTGATAGTAAATATTAATTATGTTAAAAGTCATGTTTATTTACTATAATGGAGGATATAGTATTGATTATTCTAAAGAGCATTCTTAGTTATTATATTAGCGATTATGCCATTGATTATGCTTAAGGTCGTGCTTATTTACAATATTGGCAATCATGCTATTGATTATGCTAAAGATCATGATTTTGATTATGATTATTGATTATGTTAATATATTATGTTAATGGTTATTCTATTAAATACTCTAATGATTATGCTATTGGACATGATAATGATGATATGATTACCGATTCAAGTCCACATATTATTTATGCTATGAACTATAAAAATACCATTTCAATTCCGAATAATGATGATATCGATTATTTATACTGGTAGAAATCCAGAGAATGTCTATGATATTGATTATGATCATGACAATGATATCGATTATTTATACCCGATAGAAATTTGGAGTATTTCTATGATATTGATGATGATAATGATAATGATAATGATATTTATTATTTATACTCGGTAGAAATCTAGAGGATGACTATGATACTGATGATGATATAAATTATTTTTACCTAGTATAACATCAGAGGATGGCTATGATATTAATGATGATATCTATGAGTATATTGTTGAATATCCATATCGTTTCAAGTTTTGATATATATATATATACACACATATAACCCTTATACTATGATATCATACTTATTATGATATAACAATATCAGGGTGTGAGATCGATAATAAAGATTCTAGTTAAGTATGCGAACTAGAAAATAATTATAATATTATACCATAGGAATGAATTCTAGAGATATAAGGATTGGTTGATAAATGTTCACTTATTGATACATGTTGGTTAGTTGATAAACAATGACTAGTTGATAAGTGATGATTAGCCACTATATGAGAATTAGTTGATAAATGATGTTTAGATGCTAAAGGATGGTTTATTGGTACATGAGGATTAGTTTTTACATGATGGTTAGTAGATAAGTGTTGATTAATTAAAAAATCATGAATATGGTGAAATGACGGTTATAGTGTGGCATGACTTAGATGTATTTCAATGATATTATGAGAGTTGATAAAATTATGGTGGTGGATTGCTCTATCTTTTTTGTACCTTCCAGGCTTATGAGGGCTTGTGATGGGTTCTTTACTTTCTACACTAATTGGCTTATGGGATTCAATTTTGTAGTTATGATTGCAGGTGTTGATGCTTTATGCCACATTATGCTACTATTCCAATTTACTTACTTATTTATGCACATTGATATTGGGATTACTTCAGATTTGCTTATACCCTGACTTTGTTATGTTATCTTGCATTTTATCATTCTTATATCATGATTTAGCTTAGTTAGTCGATGATGCCTACTGAGTACCCGTGGTTTTGGTGCTAACACTACACTTCTATACCCTTTTTTGTAGATTTGAGTACTAGTTGCCGCCATTGATTGATCATAGTGCTTTGTTGATACAGAAAATAGGGTGAGCTATTGGAGTTGGAGTCAACTATCTCCTTTTATGCTTCTATGTTCAGTCATTTGTTTCAAGATAGATGTTATAGACTATTCTAGATACATGGGTTGTATGATTATTGCTAGATGCTCTTTTATTATCTTTACTAGGTCCTGGGATGGTATCGATGTTGACTATCTTATCTATTTCAAATACTATGCTTATTAATAAGTTGTGTTATTGATTTTTGCCTATGTTCGGCATTTTTCACTAAGTTAACTCATTGTGTTTAACTCTAAGTTTGGCTTACCTACTGGCGGGATAGAGAAGGTGCCATCATGACTCATAAATTAATTAAGACAAATTATTATCAGAGCCTAGGTTGCACCTATATTTTTTATACAAGAGCAAGTGTCTAGTAGAGTTCTATGGATAAAAGCGATGAAATCCGTTTCCTATCTTCAGGAGGCTACATCCTTAGGAGTTCTTCACTTTGTTCACACATGTTGTGTGAAGATTTTGAGTTGGTTTATAGAACATTCCTTTGATTTTACTCTTTCATAGATAACTCGGACATGTTATACTTCTACACAAGATGAGGGTATAAGACTGTGCCTAAGGATCCTACCCCTATTTTTAGATAACCTAGAGGTCATGGACAACCCAGATATGTGTCCCCAGCTATGGTCCAGGAAAGGGGGCCTTCACTAGACCCTATTCCTGTTCATGATCTAGATATTCTTACACCCTAGTCAATGGTGGGCCAAGCACTAGCCCAGTCTCCACCAAGGTTTAATTCTTCTTCATGCTCAGAGATGCTTTAGTTTAGCTTTTTGGGTTAGGTTTTGATATATTTTTTGATGGTGCATAATCTATAGATCTGAGTGTTACTGAGGAGGGGGTGCAGCCTATAGGAAGGACTCCTAAAGTTGAGGTCCCTCCTGTGTTGGTGGTTTCTTAGCTAGTAGTTGCTTATCTAATGGTTGCCCAACTTGCTATGTCTACTGTGGAACAGAAGATGTTGGGTAGATTCTTAATATTAGCTCCGCCTAATTTTTTTGGTGCTCTGGGTGAGAATGCATATGAGTTTCTAACTTCTTGTAAGGATTGGCTACGTAATTTGGGTGTTGTTATCAAGGTGTGGAATACACAACATTTCAATTGGACTTGGTTGTCCAAAATTGGTGGAGAGCCTATATTGATTCTAGACCAGTTGGATCTTCTCCATTGACATGGACTCAATTCTCTGAGATATTCTTAGAGAAGTACATGCCTCGAAACGTTAGGGATCATTTGAGGGATCAATTCCTTAGATTAGAGCCCAAATCTATGACAGTTATGGAGTATGAGGCTCATTTTCATGAGTTGGCAAGGTATGCTATGGGTACTGAGTATGATAGATTCATTCCTTTGTTAGAGGGTGAGACTTCCTCTTCGTATGTCTACTCAGAATTTAGTTGTTGTGGGTAGGTATTTTGCTAAGGTTTCAAATCATGCTCAGGTGATGGAGGAGATGCATTATAAGGCTTGATGGGCAGAGATAAGAGGCATAGACATCAAGGCAATTTTAGTAGGATTCATAGTAGTTTCTAATTAAGAGGTAGTGATTTTCATAGTAGATATCCTTCACGTCTATCATATCAATCTCAGAGTCAGCCTATAAACCTATTCAAGTATCTCTTCAGATTACTAACGAAGGTCAGTCTAGTGTTAGTGATCATTCTGTTCAGGGAAGTGGTCAGTCTTTGAGAGGTCCATCTTTTGGTCATGCTAAATGTTTTAGTTATTTTGGGTTAGTCGGATCTATTGGTTCTGTTTCAGCTCCTAGTAAATGTAATAGTTGTGGATTTTATGGTCACTATATGCTAGATTGACCTAGTCGTGGGGTAATTTTTGCTTCTGCTCAGAGTGTTCACCCTTTAGATTAGTCCATCCCTTATCTAAAGGTGGTTTTCTTGGTCATAAGGGTGGTTTCTAAGGTACTCAAGGAGGTTCTAAGGAAAGAAGGATAGGAGCTCGGTCAGGAGCCCAACCAGGTGGTGGGCGCGGTCAGTTATATATAGTATGTGCTATACTTGAGGCTAAGTTTTCAGATATTGCTATTACATGTATGATTTTTGGTGTTCCGTCATTCAGTCCTTGCTTTATTTGATTCGATATCCACTTATTGCTATGTATCTGCTTATTATGCTACACTATTTGAGTTGTCATAGGATTTATTATTTAAGCCATTACGCGTATCTACTATTATGGGTGATGCTTTAGTAGTGGATCGGGTGTTCAAATCTTGTGTTGTGACTGTTAGAGATATTGAACTTATTATTCAGGATATAGTGTACTTCGATGTAATTCTTGGCATGGACTGTCGATCCCTCTATCATGTATTTTTTTCAAAGACCATTAACTTAGCTATGCCCACTATACCCCCAATCTTGTGAAAAGGTACGATTAGCTGTAAGCTGACAACGATTATTTCTTATGTTCATTCTAGGAGGATTATTTTTTGGGGTTTCAAGTCTTATCTCTCTTATATTGCAATACTTGTATGGAGAGTCTATCGCTTGTTCTTATAATTTGTGAGTTTCCTGATGTGTTCCCCATCAACTTTCCTGGTATTCCATCTGTCCATGAGATTGAGTTTACTTTTGATCTCAAGAATGGCACCCAGCCTATTTCTATGGCACCTTACAATATAGCTCCTACTGTGCGTAGGGAGCTAAATTCTCAGCTTCTGGATTAGTTTATGTCATGACTCAATTTACAAGTCATGATGGCACCTACTATAACCCACCAGTAGGTAAGCCAACACATTAACCCGAGCTAACACAATGGATTAATTTAGGTAAGAAATGCCCAACTAGACCAAACTTAATGAACACAAGATATACATTAATATTGTATAAAGATAAAAGGATAACCAAACACGGATACTAATCCTATGACTAGGTATAATCAATAAAAAAGAATCTAAGTATGACAGAAATATGAATACAACCAAGCATCTTAAATAGTCAATACATCAGTCTCAAATACAAACGACTGACTCAAAGATAGAAAGACACGGGAGACTTGAAACTCCAAGAGCTCACCTTGTCACCAGAATGTGAACACTGTACAAACTCGACTCAATAACGGCAGCTAGTACTCAAATCTGCACAAAATATGTACATAAGTGTCCTATGAGTACGACAAGAACAGGTACTCAGTACGAATCATCGAGCGACTAAGCTAAATTGTGATATAAAGATGATACAGTGAAAGATAAACATATCTATGTCAAGGTAGAAAATGAACCTGAATAATCTCCATTATCACTGTATATAATAAGTATTCAAATAGGAATAACAATTACATAACACATCATCATATAAATATCGTCATGCATTGGAAATAAATGACTCAAAATCATAAAGCAACACAAGTACAATCACAAGAAACACAAGTTCAAAGTTGTTGCCCATACACCAACTAGATCATAAAATAAGCGAACCCATTACAGCTCTCGATATCACCAGAGAGTACATCCAAGGAAATAATACAATACAACTATTTAACCAACAATGTATCCAAATCTCATCATTATTCTACCATATTCCACATTTATCGTTAATCGGGAATTTTCCCCAACTTTCATTTGTTATCAAAGTTGATCATATAATCAAGTACATACTATTACCATCATTGGCCAGATATTAATCATATTTGCTAACTACCATATTTTAACAACACAAGGGTCATTAACTAGTCCATGGAAGCTCTAACCATTAAGTAATATATTCATTTAATAGTAAACTAGTCACCATAAAGCTTATTACAATAGTCAATATATATTAATTAACCCTTATTTGATACTATCATTACTCACTAGATGGATCCTCCTTTTACAACTAGTTCCCACTTATTAACTTCTCTTGATTACTCATTTAACAACAACCATAACAATATCCTAATTACCATTAATCATTGACTACTCCAATTTATAATTATTAAACAATAGTGATCTATAACCAACACCCTAAGGTCAACATTATTCTTTCATTTCACAAATGGAGGTACAGTATAAAAGCATATATATATTTTCCATACATACGGCTAGCTAGAACTCAAACTGGCAGGTGCATTGATGGGTACATCAATAATCATCCTCTGGACCTACAGGGTATCATAATATCATCATCATATCCTCCTTCTTCGTAGGGCATCATTATAATATCAATATATTCCCCGGCCTTATAGAATATTATCATCACATCAATATATCCTCCTGCCTTATTGGGCATCATCATCACTTAATAGATCCTCCGAACTTGTCAGGAATTACCATTACATTAATATATATATATATATATATATATATATATATAAAATGACAAGACCCACAAGGGATAAAGTAAATGGCAACCCTTACAAGGGCTAAAGTAAATGACAAGCTCGAGGAGGGATAAAGTAAAAAAGAAGTAAGGAGAAGCATACCTTCATATCTCATCATTCATCATCAAGGAAAATTTATCCATAAGTATATGAATATATATAGCATGGATATTACAAAGAATTTCTCAATTCAACATAGTTAGTAGCATAACTTCTCATGTAGTCAATAAATGTACCTTCTAGATTCCTTAGAATCATGACTCATAATATTAGCAACAACAGGTCTTTCTAGCAAAAGCACTAGTTTAGTTACTAAAACAAAGCTTAAAAAGAATAATATCATAGCCTAAGCCTAAAATAGTAGAATAGTCAATGGTTCAAGTAATAACATAGCCATGGTCACAATTAATAACATACTCCATTCTCATCATAACATTAACAATAATTTAGCCAACAACCAAATATATCACTTCTAATGCAATCACCATAATTTATTAACCGAGTTAGCCAACATGCTCCCAAAGGAATTCTCTAGGAATTTAACAAGAATCTAAGGTATTCAATGGAACTACATAAGTACAAGATTAAGGCGGGTAAAAATCCCACTTCTAATTCCTTAAAATACATTTTAATTATTTTGTGGAGAGCTCTAAGGTCTAATCTACAAACTAATGAAAATATTGTTACTTTTGGGCATGAACCGGTAGCTTGTTCTTGTTGCTATAAGATGGGTCTTAAGATGGTGGAGCATATTTTTGTTTCTTGTAATTTTGCTACACATATTCAGAGGTATTTTTCAGTTTTTCGGTGCATTCAACATGATACTACTCCTTTGAGAAATTTTTTGATGAGGTGGTGGATTACAAAATATAATATTGATCTTCACAAAGTTATTCTTCAAGCAACACCTATTTTTATTTGTTGGAATCTTTGGAAAAATAGTTGTGCTAGAAAATATGGGGGGGGGGGGAGTGAAATCAAGTGTAACGAGGGTTATTTTTTCCTTTATTAAGAAACTTCATATATTTTTAACCACTATATATCCATATATTTCTTGGCCGAATGGTTGGAGGGACTTTGTTATTCTTATCAAAAATTACCATCATGAGGTTAAAGTTGCTCAATTTTTATGGATAAAACGCATCATTCCATGGTAAAGCTGTATGCAATTGGTAGTGCCTTGGAAAATCTAGGGAAAATTGGAGCAGGTGGCATTATAAGAGATAGTAAGGGCAAGAATATTTTTATTTTGAAACACCTCTTTGAGTTGGTTCCAACAACCAAGTGAAGGGTCAGAAGGATCTTATAGGCATACTTGTTGTATTCAACATGGTTATAGTAGAGTGATACTAGTTAAGTGTCATAAACGTAATAATACACCAGTTTGGAGCATTTGCAGGAAAATTGAAGAGCTACAAGATCTCATTAGTTAACTTGATTGCTTCAGATGTGTTCACATATATAAGAAGGCAAACTTTGCAGCAGATACTCTATCTAAGCATAGTTATGATATGGATTCTACTCAGTATTATTATTATAGCTTCTATCACTTTCCTCATGAGACTTGAGGATGTTTCACACTTTATAAAATGGGTATGTCTACTTTTAGAAGGAGAAACCTAAAATGCATCAAGAAGCCACCCTAGATGGAGTTGGAGGTTCTTGCACTTGTTATCACTTGTTTCATTTATTTTATCCCATCATCTTAATCTATGCCATTCTCTCTTGTTTATAGTATTTATGAAGTGGTTTAGTTTTGTTTTAATTTTATTCTTACTTTATAAGGGGAAAGTCTCCCTTATTTATGCTTTCCTAGATTATATTTTACTGAGAGAAGTCATCTCTTCTAGGTGCTTAGATCAAGGTTTCATTTCTAGTATTGGGGATGAGTTGATTGGCCTCAGTAGAATAGTTAACTTTGAACCACCATAGGATCAGAGGTAAGATCTATGTCCCCCTTATTATATTTTTTTAAATTTTATTTATGATAAGGCTTGGGGGTGTACGGTTCAACCCTTGACCGAAAAGGGAGGTCAGAACCCCGGGTAAGGTCTGTTTATAAAAAAAATACATTTTAAGTCTAACTTCTTTGTAAAACTAGGCTATGATATCTAAATCAAGTTTTAGATCCCTAACAAGCCGTAATAGTCCTAAGATAAATATCTTTCTCATGTATTAATCTTAACTCATCCACAGAAACTAAGGCAAATACAATAATTTGTACAAGTCGGGTAAACTTACCCTTCACATGAATGAATAAGTCACCCCTATCTAAATAAATCAACTAAAGCCTTCTCATGGTATCTATGAGAGAATATGTCAAATTAATCAAGTTTCTAGCCTCCAAGTTAAGCATTTCAACCTATGAGTTCTAAATATCCTAAAGGATTCAACTAATCCAAGCGCTACCATTTATCAATCAATGCCTCGAACCCCTTCAAATATAACATGATATCACAATTATACTATAACATAACTCAATCAAACAAGAAGTAAGCCTAACCTACCTAAAATCCAAAGGAATATCATGAACCTCTAAACCTTTGCTTTCCCCTTCTAAGAAGCTTCTTAAAGGTGTCAATCTATCTAAAACACAATCAATACATCATTATGAGAAAATCTTTACCCATATTTCACCATTGTGCTTCGGGTCCAAAAAGGACGCCAAAGACCCCCAAGTGGGTTTCCATACATGAAAAACATGTTTTCAAGATCAACCCAATGTTCATACACGATGTCTCCTAAAACGAACCTCCAAAGAAGTATGATCCAGTTGATGACTAATATAGTAACCCAAACTAGGTTGGGGTCGAACCCAAAGGGAAAACATTGAATAGTTGCTTAACTTGGACAAAATTCAGAAGCAGTGTGGAAAAGTAAATGGAGAAATTTGGAACTAATAAGTAAGTAGTAAACAAACTTGGAAGCTTTGAGTTGTAAACAATAAAAGACAAAAAGTATGACTGTGTTCCCCTTAGCTTCTTAAATCCACATGTTTATCATGTTCAACCCACCTATTTTACTGTTCTGCATGTAAAGTGGACAAGTTATGTATTATCAATAGTCTTGTGAACATGTTGATATGTCTCACCTTTTACCTTGTAACTCTTAGGGTGTGACCTTATTGCTCTTTGTTTATGACTTCAGTTCAACTCTCACCTTTTGAGTCTCGAGTTGATTAGATGAGCTGTCGAAATAACAAGATTGAACTAAATCTCAAATAACTATTTTAATCCTCTTTTCCCAATCTCAAACTTCCTTGTGAGGACGTTATCGAATACAGGTAATCATCAAGCTTCAGCAGTTCTCTGAGGTCAATTAATGTGAAGAAGATTAAGATACATGTAGCTACTTTAGAATAGAAAATCTCCCACTTAAGGTTCCCACAACCCTAGTGAGGGAAATTAGCCGATCATGTTCATGAAAGAATCCATGATAATCATTGAAGAATTAATGTTACTAATTTCACCAAATAAGATAAATAATATCCTAAGTCTACCATTTAATAAAAACCCTAAAATCTAAAGAATAATGTAAAGTAATGTAAAATATGTAATAGAATGTCTAAGAGTGTAAAAGAATGTTACAAAAGAAAAGATAAGCCCTAGGGAATTTATAGTATCTAAAATTAAACCATAAATACTAATAAACATGGAAAAGAAAAAGTAAGTCGGCACAAGGTACGACTTTTTCATCCACTCGTAAGGTCTTTTTACGAGTCATACTATGCTAGTCGTATCCTTTCTAGTGTCTGATATTCAAGGGCTACAACTTTATGTTCTTCATATGACTCATGCTATCGAGTTATAAATTTACCATATGAATTGTGTCCTTCACTCGTTACCTCCTGGGATCTCATCTTTTCATCTCTGGACACTGGTCAGCTTACGGTTTAATTATCTAAGTCATACTCAAACTTCCAACTTGACTTCTTCTGAGAATTGAACTCTAAATAGAAGCTTGAGGCTCTGTTCTCCTGATGATTTCTAGGAATGACCCATATCCTCATCTTACGACTCATATGACTGAGTCGTATCTTGTATACACTTAGTATTTCTTTTTGTCCTTTTGTTTAGGTATGCTTACGAATCAACCGACGAGCTATATGGTGTGTTGATGACTCGTATCATCTGTAGACTTCATCATTTTATAGGTTTTTCTTTTGATTTCTTTCAAGACTTTTATTTACCAGTTTCACCTGAAACAAGCACAAAAACACCTTATATCTACTAAAACAACCAAAGACCTGGAATAATTTTATTATTTTAAGCATCAAAAGTGTCGTGTTTCCACGATACATCAATTCCCTTAACGTAGAATTTGTCGTATCCTCAGGCAAAACAAAAATCAAAACTACTACCTAGAACAACAATGATTCTTAAACATGAGGATCCTAAGATACCTATGGAAATGATTTTGAATTCAGTTTCCTACATTTTATTCCCCCTCCTAATTTTACCTTTTCTAGAATCAAATTGTGTATATTAATTTGGTGCATCGAGAAACCTAAAGTAATCCAATGATGGAATTACGTTATTAATAGACTGCCAGGCATAGAAACCAATTACATTAATAGAATAGTCTGACAACCTAGCAACATAACCCATGTGCACTCACAGTCAAAGATATACCATTCACTAAGTTAAGATCAATAAATTTATTCAGGGATACATAGAAAACACTCATTCTCGCAAAGAAGTACAACCGGTGTATACAGAATACCATAAGCTTGCCTATATAATCTTTTCCTAAGTTTTTAGACGATCGGGACAAGATCAGTACAGGACTTTATTTAGCTTATAACTATGTTAGGGGCTGGTATGGTATCTTTTTGGGATTTTTAGTTACTAGACCTCCTTGACACTAAACTTTATTTGGCTCCACTTATTTTTCATTTTTTCTTTAATTTATTTTCTCCCTTATGTATCCCTATTTAATTTAACATATTAAGACTGGGCTAGGTAAGTTTTTCTTTCTCATTTTTATGTATTTATTATTTTTCTTAGAATTTTCTTTTTCTTTTATTTTCACCGTACCTTTTCCTTTTTCCAAGTTATTTTTCTTTTTGTTTACACATCTTTGTTTATAATCATTTTTCCTTACACACCCTAGGTGTTCTATTCCTAATCCTAATACCATTATCAAATTCCAAATCGTCTCACAGACATACACATATCACACAACTAAAATTTAGGAGGGGTGTCAAATTTTTCAGTACAATTATTTCAAAATTAGGTAATTTTTTAGCATAATTATTCAAAATAATATTAAATACCACACGTACAAAATTTTCTCCAATTTTTAGCTATTCCCGTACATAGCAAAACTAAAACAAAACATCAAAAATAAAATAAAAAGAACACAATCATACCAATTCTCAAAGTTTTCATATTGTGGCCACGGGCTTCAAAATATGTCAAGTATATCCCTTGGTGACCTTAGTACTCCCCCACCCCCAAATTGAATCCTATGCACTATCCCCAGTGCATAAAAAATATAATGCAAAAGATCAGGAACATATCTAGGCACTTAAGGCGCCAACTCATACAATATCATCACGTGGCCCCTCAAGTCGGGTCTACCATCATCAGCTATCGTCCCATAAAGTATCAGGAGTGGATCTACAATAGTGGCACCGACTGTGGCTAGTGCACTCCGTGGTACATCAATCGTTGGGGCCATATCACTGCCTCCTTTGAATCATCGATTGTCGATTTTGAGCTATTATCTCCAGCCCACATCTCCTAGACCCTTACTTGCTCGTCCTGCTCACTCTTAAAGTTAACCGTGTGCTTTTCTATATTTTGTGAAGATACTATCGAGCCTCCAACTACCCTAACTACTTTCTATTTTTTCATAGAAATCCACCTAAAGTGTCGTATTTTATCCTCGAATCCTAGTTGTTTCCATGTAATTTTTCATATTTCATCCATGCAGAATTACATCTCTCATATGTTAACTGGCAGCTAGAATTCTGGTCCATTCATGAACCAGGAAATAGTATGAAGGGAGATATTTACCCGCACACCTCAAATGGTTAGTGATTTGATAGGATCACCACCTCTTCATAAATTGCCCTGTGGATACTGTCTTTTAAATTCACCCTTGTATGTTGCATAAATCTCCTGCACTAATGTGGCACTATACTTTTTAGGCATGGTAGTCAACCATTGAAATTCATACTCTCTGAATCTTACCTCAAACCTAGGACTCTCAAACAACCCCAGGGTTCTAAATAACATCTCAAGATACAGACTCCATTTCATTCTTCTATTCTAGAGTCTGCTCAACCCATCATTATAAGTTTCCTGCATATCGGGGTACCCCGAACGTTCAACAGTGGGCATCAGAGCAAGTGCAAGGGATAATAAAGGGTCCTGTCTATTAGTATGAGTAGTATTATCTTCTTTGACACTAGCATTCTCCAAACTTTATTCCTCTGAGCTCTATTCGACATTCTCTTCATCACCCCCTGATACAACATTTTTATTTTCTTCATCATCACCACTCTTCTCTTTAAACTGGGACATTGTTCTGGGTAGAAATATGTGAAAGTTAATCTTTTTGCATCTTCTTGGAGGTGTGTCCTCTGGATTGACTATTTTTTCCCCTTATAGGTCTTTTTCCTCTTGTGTCACACATCCCCTTATTAGATATTCAACGATGTCTCCATTACTGCTTGATAACTTTGTAAAATAAGAACTTGAAAGGGGTGACCTTTTATTTCCCTTTTTTTCCACTTGTTTTGAAGATGAAATACCATTTGGAGCCATGGTACTTATATCCATACATTCGTTAGTAACTATTAAGGAAAGGAAAGCAAAAATAAGTTAATTTGGTGTCAGTGTGCATATTGTTTTCAGGGTACGACTAGGGGTCCCATCAACTACATATTTCACACATAGATGAGTCGTATGATAAACAATATGCATATGAATATTCACTGGTTTGCCTATGAGTCCTCTTGACAGACGTAAGGAAATGTTACGAATCGTTACCAGCAGACCAAAAACAAAACTCAATGATATGATATCTTCCCAGGTCCTTACAACTTATGTGTACAAGTCGTATGGGTTGGATATGACTCTTTTAGGCAAGTTGTACCCATACCATAATCTGCACTTAGTTAGACTTCTATGTTGTTGGTCGTACGAGTCTTGTTATAATTCGTTATATGTAGGTTTGAGTCTTAAGGTGTCTCATATCCATTGCAACATAGAAGTTTAACTTATGAGTTAATTCCAATGCATTACCCCTAATTTACCCTTACATTGTACAACATTTCTACCATATATCAGTCCAAAACAACAATTTTAGCACACAACATCATGTTCACCCTAAATTTCCATTTTAAATTTATTTTCTAAGAACTAGGTTTCCAAATTTAAACATACAAGTGCCATTTTTTGTTTAAAACTAGGTGCACGGGGTTGGGATAACCCTCGAACCTCGACCCTATATGCTTGGTTATGAGTCATGCGTATGACTCTTATCCAGGATTATGGGGTTTTTTTCTCCATTAATAAAAATGTGGGGCCTTACTTGGGTTTTGGAGTGGATATGATTCAAGGTGATGAATAGTATCTTAAGGGTACGACTCATTCTGAAAGTCGTAAAGACTCGAAAATCTTTTACCTGGGTCTGCATTAACTCCCAGGTCCTTATGACTTTTACTCATGAGTCGTTACCTTAAGATACGACTAGTGAAGAGTTTGTATGACCTAACTTTTGGAATTTTTTGGTTCTTTTCTATAATCTTTAATCCTGTACACTGAACAAACATATTACCCTATAAATAAACAAGTACAAAATATGGGTTTCCTCCTACATAATGCTTGATTTAACATCGTGGCATGATGTGGCTACGTTGGTTAATAGATTTTGCCAACAAGCTTCATGGGCTGCCTCCCATGCAACGCTTGATTTAACGTCATGGAATGACAGAATTGCCTTGGTTATTCAGACTTCACCAAGGTCCATCTCAAAAATATTACTTATATCCTTAGTGTTACCCGTATAATGATTTACTCATTGCCCATGCACCTGAAAGGGACTTCACCACCCCGCTTCAGTCCCAAAGCACCATTAGGGAACACTCTTAGCACAGTAAGTTGACCATACCATCTAGACTTCAACATAACTGGAAACATGCAAAGCCTTGAGTTGTAGGGCAATACCTGGTCACCTTTTTTGAATATCCTCTTCCCAATCTTGTAGTCAAGTTGCAACTTCATCTTTTCTTTGTAAAGCACAGAACTTTCATAAGCCCAAAGTTGAAATTCATCCAACTCATTCATATTGTTCATCCTTGACTTTACTGCATCTTGACACTCAAAGTTTAGCTTTTGCAATGCCCATAGTGCTTTATGTTCAAGTTCAATAGGAAAGTGACATGCCTGGCCATACACCAACCGATAAGGAGAAGCACCAATTGGGGTCTTAAAAGCTATTCCATAAGCCCATAATGCATCATCTAACTTTTGTAGCCAATAAGTCCTATTGGTATTTATTGTCTTTACCAAGATGGACTTGATTTCTCTATTTGACACCTCAACCTATCCAATAGTCTAAATATGATAAGGTGTTGCCACCTTGTGTTCTACTCCATACTTCTCAAGCAGACTTTTGAATAAACAATTACAAAAATGTGACCCACAATCACTAATGATAGTACATGGAGCTCCAAATCGAGAAAAGATGTGTTTTCAAGAATATAGTGACACTACGTGCTTTATTTCTAAGGAGTGTAACTGGTTCCACCCACTTGGAAACATAATCCATAGTAACAAGAATATATTTTATGCCACAAAAACTCATAAAAATTCTTATGAAATCCACACCACATACAAAAAAAATCCAATTCTTAAATAAGAGTATTAGGAAGTTCAAGTCTTCTAGATATGTTACCTAGGCATTGACATTGATCACACATAGAAGAAAAATCATGTGCATCTTTGTATATGGTTGGACAATAGTACACACATTGCAAAATTTTATGAGTTGTACGGGTTCCTTCATGATGACCCCCAACTGGTGAAGAGTGAAAAGCCTCAAGTATATTCATCATCTCTACCTCAGGTATACATCTCTAAATAAATAAGGTTTGTCCAAGAAAAATTTCCACATGCATGAACTTTTTTCTCTTCTGAAAGGAATGATCTTCTGGGACTAGATCACTTGCTAGATAATTTACATAGTTAGAAAACCATTATATTAGGTCTTGGGAAGACGCTAATACCTGCTCATCTAGAAAACAATATTAATCTCGAGCCTCTCTTCAGCATTCTACATAGCTTCGTCCTCAAATCTAGACAAATGATCTGCAACTTGATTTTCAACGCCTTTTCTATCCTTGACCTCAAAAACAAATTCTTGCAGCATAGCACCTACCTAATTAGTATAGGCTTTGCATCCCTTTTCTCCATTATCAGTGTGCATAATCATCTTTGTCCCAATCAACTAAGACCTAAACTTCTCAAAGGCAAAAACCACTGCCAACAACTCTTATTCAGTGATAGTGTAGTTCTTTTGAAAAGGATTTAGTGCCTTGCGTGCATAGTCGATAGGATGAAGAATAGTTTTTTGTGTTGGCCTCGTACAACCCCTAAGGCTAGTCCACTTGTGTCACATATAACCTCAAATCACAAGGACCAATCTAGGGATATAATGATAAGAGCAATCATCAACTTCTTATTTAGACATTCATAAGCCTTCAACCATTCCTTATTATACTCAATTTTTGCCTCTTTATCAAGAATCCTACAAAGAGGGTTGGCAATCTTTGAGAAATCCTTGATGAATCGCCTATAAAACCCACCATGTCCCAAAAATCTATGAACACCCTTCTCAGAAATTGGTAGAGGTAATTTCTCGATCACTTTAATATTTTCTTTGCCTACCTGAATAACCCTTGTTGAAATCTTGTTCCCAAGCTTAATACCCTTTTTGACTATAAAAGGGTACTTTTTACAATTAAGTACCAAGTTACATTCCTCACACCTTCGAAGGGAATTTGCCAAGTGCACTAAGCAGTCATCAAAAGAATGACAAACGACTGAAAAATCATCCATAAACACTTTGATGTTATCTTCTACAATGTCAATAAAGATTGATATCATACATCTCTGAAAGGTGGCTAGAGCATTACATAACTCGAATAACATATTTCTAAATGTAAAGGTCACAAGGATAAGTGAAGGTTTTCTTCTCGTGGTCTATGAGTTTAATTGTGATTTGGTTGTAACTCAAATACATATCTAGAAAATAGTACCATTATCTGCCCACAAGTCTATCCAATATCTGGTCCATGAATTTTATGGGAAAATGGTCCTTCTGAGTCCATGCATTCAGTTTGCTATAATCTATGCACACTCCCTATCCTATGCTGGCCTCATCGGTACAACATTAATACTTCCTTTCTTTGAAACATATTATGCTGGACTAGTCTACTTACTATTAGAAATAGGATATACTACACTAGTATCTAACTACTTGATTATCTTTTTCATCACTACCACCTGCATAGGAGGATTGATTTGATGCTGAGCTCTGTACTTGGAATATAGTCTGGCTGAAGTTGAATTTTATGAGTACAAAGATAAGGTGGGATACCTACAATATCTGTAATGGACAAACCTATGTCCCTCTTGAATCTCTATGACACTGATAATGAAGCTTCCACTTTTGTCTTCATTAAGTCAGCTGTAATAATTACCAAAAAAGTGTTGTTGGCCCTCTAAAATTCATATCATAAATGAGGAGGGAGGGCCTTTCAACAATAAAATGGGTGGCTTCTCAATAGATGGATGAGCAGGTGGAGTGGTTCGATTCTTCAGATCCAAATCAAGCTTCTTTGGTGCATAAGTGTAAGAACCACTCGCTTAGATTGCACATACCATCTCATCATAGTCATTCATACCATTACTATCAATGTTCATGATCACGACGGCCAAAGCTTTAAGACCCAACCTTTCTTCAATAGGAACAATATTAGAAGTATCTTCCCAAGCTGCTACTGTATAAATATCACAGAATGAGTCTATCTCTTCATCAAACGTGTCAATAATAGATATCACTCTCAACTCATAAGGCTACATCATGGATTTGCACACGTTTAAAGTCACATGTTCATGATCCAATCTCATCATCAGATGTCCTAGTTCCAAATCAATTAATGTACTTTTTGTAGCCAAGAACGGTCTTCCCAATAAAATTAAGACTTGAAAGTCCACTTCATAGTCTAATATAACAAAATCAGCGGGAAAGATAATAGAAGCCACCTTCACTAATACATCATATAAAATACCAACTGGTTTTTTCACTATCCTATCTACCCTTACTGGTCTCGTAGTGGTTGGTATGGGAGCTTTTAACCCTAACTACTTAAATACTGCTAATGAAATAAGGTAGATACTAGCACAAAAATCACAAAATGCTTGAATAAAGTTGAAAGTCCAATAGTGCAAATTATGGTGAAAGCACCAGTATCCTCTTTCTTCTGAACCAATGATCTAGTAGCTATAACATTGCAATAATGAATATTATCAACTAGCTCATAACTGACTGACCTCTTCTTGGTGATTAAATCCTTCATGAATTTTACATATAATGGCATTTGATTCAATGCCTCTACAAGTGGGATCTTAACTAATAGTTCCTTCAACATAGATACAAATTTTTGGTACTCACCCTCTGTTTGTTTTTTTCAGCCTTTGAGGAAAAGGAGGGTGACGTCTTCGGATGGGCTTCAAAATAGGCTCCTTGGCCTAATCTTTTCCTTTATTTTGCTTTACACTTATTTCCACATCAATAGAATTATCATCATTCTTTTGTTAATTCACAATGGGTACAGACGGATCTATGGTGGTTTTACAACTCTGAGTGGTAATGGCATGGCAGTGACCATCATTCTTTTAATTTTAACCGTGTTACAAGGAAGAGTGATAGGTATCCTTTGATTTAATATGTCCGAAATCTGGCCATAATGGACTCCAGTTGTTTGAATTTGGTAGAATGTGACTCAACTATATGATTCATCCCTGATAGCTCAAACTTAATCTCCTTATGAAAACTCTCTTGACTTTCCTTACCTTTGACTAATTTTGACATCATTACCTCCATTCTAGAGTCGGTATCTCGGCTAACTGGTGGTACATATCTGTCACTCCTCTTTTTTTAGTTTTTTTAGTGACTCAAATCACAATCTCGATGTCTGCTTATCTCTATATCTATCATTGTAATAATTCCAACCTAGGTTCTTCTACCTTTAGGCTCAAAAATCTACCAACTGAAGATCAAGATGCTTTGCTTCTTATCATATTTAGTCTTGATAGTCCTAGAAGTAGAATCCTATTCCCCAATTGTAATCACTTTCTCAGCATTCATTATTGTAAACTATTTTGTAAGAAGCCCAATATTTGTCGGAAGCTGTGCAACCTCTTGTACTTCAAAATTATGACCAGCTCCATAGTCATTAGCTACTTCAATAGCATATGTACCTGCACTATGCTCCGCATCTCTAGTATACTAACCTTAATTTGGCATCGAATATCATCTTGAATCTCTTGTGCAGTGTCCCACCGAAGACGCATAAAAGCACCTCCCAAAATAGTATCTGCCATTGCTTTTAAAATAAAATTCAGTGATCTATAGAAGATTTCCAGGATATTGGATCTTGTGATTTTGTGATTAGGTTCCATGCTCCACTTTTTCAAGAATCTAAACCATGCCTCATAAATGGATTATGCAGGTAGTAGTCTAAAATTATAGATTTCTTTCAACCGTAGCATCATCGTAGGAGGGAAGAATCTGTTGAGAAATTGTCTCTATCACTCATACCAAGTAGTGATTGAACCTCTCGGAAGGTCCCCTAAGATGCTTCTCCAGTCAGCAATAAAACAAACAACCTTAATCTTAAGCTTCCCGATTCACTCTTGGAATAGAAATAACAAACAAATCCTAGTAAAATTAGCAAGATACATGTTTGCATCATCAATTGCTAATCCCAAAAAATCCCTCTTCAAATTGATCAATCATATCATAGTACTAGTAATATAAAATTTAATATTGGGTGGTAAATCATGAGGAATGATGGATCCTGTCTTAGCAGGTTCAGCATATCCCATTTTATCGTCTTTGTTATCAGGATGAAGATGCTGATATGGATGAATATTTGGAGCTCCAACTATTTTTACACTACTCGGGTGCTCGGCCACTTGTCTTGGCCTTACTAGTGCTGCTTATTGGGCTACTCTATCCCCTTCAGCTAACTGTGCTTCCTTATTTCCTCTAGCTTATTCAGCTGCTACTATTAATAATTATTTAGTTTTTCTGTTAGAAACATTCTGTGGATCATTAGGTGGGGGAGGAGGAACAATGTGAGGGATTTGAACCTAGCACGAACACCATCACGAACTTGTTCTTCCATCCTTCATGATGTTTGAAGGATTCTTTCTGTCTCCAGATCAAAAGGAAGTAGGGGATTTCCTCTTCTCCTAGTGTTTGACATACGCTAACGTATGCTAAATCAAGACTAGAAAAATAAACCCAAAAGACTCACAAAATTTAATCAACAAATCACACTATCTTCCCCGGCAGCGACGCCAAAATTTGATGTCATCAAAAACTAACCTCAAAAGAAGTATGATGTACCCAATTCCATATATAGTAATCCTAACTAGGTTGGTGTCGAACCGACAGGAAAAATATTGAACAGTAGCTTAACTTGGACAAAATTCATGAGTAGTGCAGAAAAGTAAATGGGGGAATTAGGAAGTAATCAGTAAGTAGTAACCGAACTCGAAAGCTTTGAGTTGTAAACAATAGAAGATGAACACTAGGACTGTGTTCCCCCTGGCTTATTAACTTTGTAAGTTTCTCATGTTCAACCAACCTATTTTTCTGCTATGCCTGTAAAGTCGACAAGCTATGTATTATCAACAGTCTTTTAAACGTGCTCATAAGACTCACACTTTACCTTGTGATTCTCAGGGCGTCGCCTTATTTCTCCTTGTCTAGGACTTTAGTTCAACTCTCACCTTTTGAGTCTCAAGTTGATTAGATTATATGGTGGAATAACAAGGTGGAAGAGAATCTCAAATTACTTTCTTAATCCTCTTTTCGCAATCTAAAACCCCTTTATGAGGACATTATCTATTACAGGAAATCTTCAATCTTCTGTTATAGCTCTGAGGTCATTTAATATAAAGAAGATTAAGATACATGCAACTACTTTAAAATAGAAGAATCTCCCACTTCCCTTACGTAGTTAATCCACTAGGGTTCCCACAAAACTAGTGAGGGAAATTAGCCGCTCATGTTCATACAAGAATTCATGATAATCAACGAAGAATTCATGTAATTAAATACACCAAATAAGATTAATAAAATCCAAATACTTGAATTTAATAATAACCCAAAAATCTCAAGGATAATCTAAAGTGTTGTAAAGTATTTAATAGAATGTCTATTAGTGTAAGAGAATGTAACCTAATAAAATATAAACCCTAGGGTATTTATAGTATCTAAAGATAAACCAGAAATCCTAATAAAAATGGAAACCCTAGGCTATTTATAGTATCTAAAAATAAACTAGAAATCCTAATAAAAAAGGAAAAGGAAAAGTAAGTCGGCACAAGGTATGACTCGCTCGTCCACTCATAACATTTTCTTATGAGTCATACCGTGCTAGTCGTATCCATTCCAATGTTTGATCTTCCATGTCTTCAGCTTTTCGTTCTTTATAGGACTCATGCTACTGAGTTGTATCTTGACCATAAAACTAGTGACCTTCACTCATTATCACCTGGGATTTCTTCTATTCATTATCTGGACACTGATCAACTTACAATTTGATCATTCGAGTCAATTCTTACACTTTCGACACATTTTGTTTTGAGACTTCAACTCTAAATTATAGCCTGAGGTTCTGTTCTTTTTATGATATCTTGACAATAATCGTATCCTCAACTTAAGACTCGTATGACAGAGTCATATCTTTTCTTCACATAGAATTTCTTCTTGACCTTTGGTTCTGTTGTACTTACGAGTCAACCTACGAGCCGTATGGTGTGTTGACGACTCGTATCATCCACAAACTTCATATTTTTATAGCTTTTTCTTCTGATTTCATTCCAAGACTTTTCTTTACTTGTTTCACCTGCAACAAGAACATAACTATATTATATATAATAAAACAACCTATGTCCAAGTATAATTTCATTTTTTAAGCATCGAAAGTGCTTTGTTTTCACGATGCATCAATACACTATTAGGGAATCATAACCCTCAAGAATTGGGTGAAAATTAAGCTTTTTTGGACTAAAATCATGGCTTCAAGCTAATTGGGGTTTTGGTAAAAAATTCAAGAAATCAAAGCTTGAAAATGAAGAATTATTGCCTCAAATCCATTTTTATTCATGGAAATATATGTTAAACAAGCTTCCAACTCACACCGAAGACAATTTGAAGTTAACACATCATTTTAAGGTTTTAAGGTCTCAATGAGAAGTGAAAATGTCAAAATTCCCAACCAAGGGCCTATTTGTAGCCCGTCTTAACATAGATATACCACGATCTCCCTTACTTGGGCCGCGATCGTCATTAGACTAGCCGTGATTGCCATGCTCTGGTGCCAACACAATCAAAAAATATTTTGACCTCTAAGCTTATTCAAACTTTGAGTTTTGAAAATGAACTGTGTAGCCCCACTAAATTCGATGTTCCAAACACATTGGTAAAGTTAGATTTTCCATCAAAGATTGTTTAGATCAATTGCGATCCACACATCTGTATCTTCTAATCTTTTCACTTTTCGACCAAAAGGTCAAAATAGGCTTGGGTGTAATCGGACCCAAACTAATGGTCTACCTATCTTAAAATCAATATTGTGGAGCCACTGGCGCAGTCAAAATTTGCATCTCAGATTATTTTACTGAAGTTTTTGCTCGGTGGCCAATTGAAACCAACAAAGACTTCTAAATAGGGAATTTCCTCTGCAAGCCAAATGAACTGCCCAATAATTGAACTAGCAGTTTCATCAAGTCATAAATAAGTTGAAGAAGCTATGGAAAAGCTCTAACGGTGAAAATAAGTGGAATTATGGAAAATGACCAAAATGGTCATTACAACATTCACTTCCAAGGAACTTTCACTCCCGAATGTTAAAGATGAGGAAGTACCTGAAGTCTCGAATAGGTAAGGATATTGGGCCCACATCTCGCTCTTGATATCCTAAGTGGCATCCCCCACTAGGTGGTGCCTCTATTGAACCTTAACTACATGAATCCCTAGGTGCGCAACCACCTCACATCACTAGCAAAAATTAGCACGGGCTCCTCTACAAAGGTCAAATGCTTATCTAACTGGACGAAGTTGCATATAAGCACATGAGATGGATCAGGAATATGCCACTGCAACATGGAGAAATAGAAAACTGGATGAACAACCATAAAGCCTAGATGTAAAGCTAACTTTTTATCTACCTCACCAACTGCACGGAAAATCTCAAAAGGACCAATATCTTGAGGACTGATCTTACCCTTCCTTCAAAACTGCATCACATGCTTCATGGGAGAAATACAGAGAAATACACGATCATTAACTCTAAATCTCAAGGCACATAGCCAACGATCTAAATAGCTCAGCCTATCCCAAATCACCCTGACTCTTTCCATTGAGTCCTAAGATAAATCTCTATCACAGGGCCTCACATCGATAGTCTCAAACCATCCGATTGGGGAATGACATCTCCTACCATACAAAGCCTCAAAACTCGATACTCAAGTGATTACTATTGTTCTATATGATCTCTGACAATGCTAAGCATTGATCCCACTGACCTTTAAAATCCACAATATATGCTGGAAGTATATCTTCGAGCACCTGAATAGTCCGCTATGATTGACTAATGATCTACGAGTCAAAGACTGTACTTAAATCACTCGAGTACCCAAATCATCTAGGAATACTTTCTAAACCTCAAAGTAAATATAGAACCACAATCTGAAATAATAGAAATAGGCACCCCATGCAATCGTACTATCTTTCGAACATAGAGATAAGCTAATCTCTCATTACTGAATGTCATTTGATTAGGAATGAAATATGCTGACTTGGTCAAACAATCCACAACAACCAAAATTCCATTGAAACCACAAGATTTAGGAGGCAACCCACTAATGAACTCCATAGTAATTCACATTCATTTTTATTCGGGAAAGGGAAACCTCTTAGTCAAAAAACAAAGACATTGATGCTTAGATTTTACCTACTAACCACATAGGAAATAAGCTACAAAGTCTGCCACATCTCTCTTCATGTCATCCTATAAATAATGTTGTCTTAAATCTCTATACATCTGGGCTGTACTAGGATGAACGGTATATCTAGAGCTTTAGGCCTCCTACAGAATCGACTAAATTAAGTCACCAAATTGAGAAACACAAATGTGGCCCTAAAATCTCAAAATACCAACCGAATAAATATTGTGCCTCTCGAAATCACCACTTGACAATTGATCGTGGAAGGCGCAAAGCTTTCCATCCTTGTAATGACTATCACAAATCTACTTAAATAATGAGGACCTTACCTCCACACTAGCAAAAATCCTCCTAGAATCTTACATATCAAGATGAAACATCTAATTGGCAAAGGATTTAATGTCCTATGCCAAGTGCCTCTGATAAACTGACATAGAAGCCAAGCTACCCATACTCACTGCCTTGTGACTCAAGGCATCATCTAATATATTTTCCTTACCTAGAGGATCCAAGATGCAAATATCATAGTCCTTAAGCAACTCTATCTTTCTATGTTTTCTAGCATTAAGCTCTGACTGAGTTATAAAGTGCCGAAGGGTGCGATGATTGGTGAAAATCTCACAATGTACCCCATACAAATAGTGCCTCCAAATCTTGGGCAAAACACCTAACACCGCCAACTCCAAATCATTAGTGGGGTAGTTGCGCTCATGCACCTTAAGATTTATAGAATCATAAGCAATGACACATCTCTGCTGCATCAATACATAACCAAGACAAAATATGGAAGCATCTCACAACACGGTGAATCTGTCACCCTCAATAGGAAGAGTTCACACAGGAGCTGAAGTAAGGAAGTCCTTGAACTTTCTAAAGCTTGACTCGTACTTCTTGGATCATGAAAAAGGAACCTCCCTTTGAGTTAATCTTCTCATCGGGGCTGAAATGTCAGCAAAGACCTTAATAAAGCATCATAGTAACCAACCAAACTAATAAAACTACGGACCTCTGTTGGAGATGTAGCCCTAGCCTAATCATGAATCGCCTTAATCTTAGCTAGGTTTACTATAATACCAGCCTTAGTCACCACATGTCTAAGGAATGTCATTGACTCAGGCCAAAACTCATACTTGGAGAACTTGGCATAAAGCAAATGGTCCCTCAAAGTCTAGAGTATGATCCTTGAATATTCTGTTTGCTCCTCAGTACACCTTGAATACACAAAGATATCATCAATGAACACAATCACAAAAGAATTTAGATAGGGTAAGAACACACAATTCATTAAATCCTTGAATGTGGCTAGGTTATTAGTCAACCCAAAAGACATCACTAGAAACTTATAAAAAATATAAATGAGTACTGAAAGTTGCCTTCAGGATATTTTAGCCCGAATTCTCAATTGATGGTAACCAGACCTCAAATCAATCTCAATAAACACGGCTGCACCCTAAAGCTGGCAAAAAAAGTCATCAATGCATGGCATAGGATAATGATTCTTCACCGCCACCTTATTAAGCTTCCTATAGTCGATGCACTTAGACATAGAGTTATCTTTCTTCTTCACAAACAATACAAGAGCTCCTTATAGGGATTCACTCGGTCTAATGAAACCCTTACCAAAAAGATCCTAAATTTTAGAGTTAAGCTCCTTAAGCTCTATAGGAGCCATACCACAAGGTGCCATAGAAATAGGTCGAGTGTAAGGCTTGAGGTCAATAATAAACTCAATCTCACAGATAGGGGAATACTAGGAAGGTCGGTAGGGAACACATTTGAAAACTCACAAATAATAGGTACAAAGTAAAGCAATGGAATTTCCGTATGAGTATCACAAATATAAACAAGATAAGACTCGCATCACCTTGCTATAAGTCTCTTAGCTAAAACATAAAAGATAATACCAATCGGCTCACTGCTAACCGCTCTCTGACACACAACTGAGGGTATGCAGGGCATGGCTAAGGTATCAATCTTGGCCGAATAATCCATGATCGCATGATGATGGGATAAAAAGTCCTTGCCTATAATCACATAAAAATGCAGTACATAAAGAATAATAAGATCATCATAAGTATCAACATCGCTAACTATCACAATAAATGATTTAAATACTCAATTCACTGCTAAAGAATCACCCGTGGGAGTAGATACACATAATGTCACAAATAATAAATCACTAGTCAACTCTAACTGTGGTACATAATAAGTAGATATATAAGAATAAATAGATCCAATATTAAATAAATCAAGAGCTGACTTGCGGCATTTCAAAATCATATCTATAACTATAGCATCTAGAGTCTTAGCCTTAGGTATAGCTTGTACTATATATAACTGACCACACCCGCTACCTAGTTTGGGACCTGACCATCCTTAAGTCGTACGCACCTGAGTACCACTTGAGTAACATGATAACCACATCTGCAAACCATGAGAACCACCTCTACCTGTAGGGTAAACTGTACTAATAGGGGAAGCACCCTGGGCTCAAGCAAACATCACTCCAGGACTAGCGAAATCTTATGAATAGGGACCAAGGTGTCTACAAGTAAAATAGGAAACATGACCAGAACCAGGATCAACAGATCTAGCTGACCTAGAATATCCATCAGGTCTAGCATGACCAAAAAAATAAACCTCTCAAGAATGATCACCTCTCTTACCAGGGTGACCATTAGTGCAAGGCTGACCTTCATAAGTAATATAAAAAGCTGCCTGAACTGGCTGACTAGGATAAATCTGAGGCTTAAAAGATAGATGCAAGGAATACCCAATATGAGAACTACCAACTTTGAGTAGGGAACTACTACATCTCCCACTAAATCTTCCCTAAAACCTAGGCATTTTTTCACATCCCTCACAACTTTTGTAGTGCATCTCTTTCATCACCCTTGCATGATCTAAAACCTCAACAAAAGGCCTACCTGCAACAACTAGACTTTGAGTAGCCATAAAAATAGGAAGTCTCAAACCCCTAATAAAGAATCAAAATCTCTCATACTCAGTTTCCATAATAATAGTCGCATATATCTCCAACTCATAAAATAAGCCTCATACTCAGCAACAATCATTCAAACCTTTTCATATTAGAGAACTAATACCTCAGTCGATCTCTAAGGCTGAACAACATATACTTCTTCTAGAACATCTCAAAGAATTAAGTCCATGAGAAGGGAGAAGATCTAGCTGGTCTAGATTCCATGTAAACTCTCCACCAATGATGGGCAGATAAATCAAATTAAAATATTGTGTAATCCATACCACTAGTCTCAACAAGGACTAAACCAGGAAGCCTATCCTCATAAGCATTCAAAAACTCATATGCATCCTCGCTTGGTGCACCAAAAAATCTTGGTGGAGAAAACCTAAAGAATCTATCCAATAACTTTTTCTTCTCAAAAGACATAGCAGGATGGGTCACAACTAGTTGATCCGTTACCGGCTGAAAAACTACCTTCGTAGGAGGAACCTCAATTCTGGGAGTCGCAGTTACAAGTTATGCCCCAGCCTTAGTAGCACTCTTATTAGAAGACTACACATCATCAAATGGTACATCACTAATAATAGCCAATAGCTAAATCAAGGCATCCCTGACAGCTAAAGAAGGAAGAAAACCTGGTAGAGCCTGGGCTGGTCCCTAGCTCACCACTAGTTGTGGTGGAGAAATATCTGGCTCAGGTGTAGGAATAGGGTATAGGAAAGGTGACCTATCCTGCTCTCTATTTAGGGACACATCACATGGACTTTCTCAACCTCTAGTTCATTCATGAATAGGAATAGGATCCTCGAGCTTGGCCTTAAGACCCACATCTACATCGAGGTAGCACGTATCTTAGGCATCTGTGAAAGAGTAAAGTCACGGGAATATTTTACAAACCAAATCAGACCATTAGTATGATATGCGAAAGAAGTGAAGAACTATTAAGAATGTCCCATAGCCTCCTGAAGATAGGAAACGAATGTCAATGCTCAAATAGGTAAGCCAGCACCTTAACCCTGTTCTACTGCAGTGGGTTAATTAGGTAACAAATGCCCAACTAGGCCAAACTCATTGAACATAAGATGTACAAGAGCATCAAAGTATGATAGAAATAGGAATACAACCCAAGTATCTTAAATAGTTAATACATATGTAATACCCCGGGAAATTTTTCATTGAAATTTTGTGCGTAAAAATGTTGGGTTCTATCTTCTAGAATGAATTATAAATTTTCCATGTGGAATGTCTTAGATTATAATCCACCATTTCGTAGATATCGAATAATCTTTCCAACGATATGTGGATCATCCAAAACGGACACCCGAGCAATGAGTTATGAACATTCCGATCGAATCGTGAATAGTAGTGAACAGTAAAACGTGCAGGAAAAAGTACTAAGGCCTGGCATATTTTTTTCTCCAACTTTAAACCATCTTAACTCTTTGTACATAATGATCTGGGTGATCTACTATATATAAATGGAAAGCTATGCGAGTCCTCTTTCCAATGAAATTAGTTTCATCCAATTTGTCTATTGGAGCAAAAATTTATGATCGATCTACTTCAGCCTATCAAAAGTGAATTTTTGGGTTAACTTCAAAAGATCATTACTCCTCGTACATAATGATCTGGGTGAGATACTATATATCAATGGAAATATATGAGAGTCCTCTTTCTAATGAGATTAGTTTAATCTAATTTGGATATGGGAGTAAAACATTATGGTTGATCTACTTCAGACTAACAAAATAGTCCACCAAAGGACAGATTCGAGAATTATTTGATTTTTAGGGGCGTTTTGGTCATTACCTCTCACCATATATCCGTCCAAACCCTATATTAAATCCTATTAAAACCATTATATGTTATATTTCTTCAAATTCCATAGAAAAGAAAACCCTAAGCTCCTACATCCAACTTTAAGAACCTCCAAAGTTCACCATTAATTCTTCAAATTTATTCAAGATTCCAAGTTCCTAGTTCAAGAACTCCAAGAACCATCATTCAAAGGAACGATTAACATCTCAAAAATGAGTATCGATCTAAAGTTCATCATCCAAGGTATATGGGGTTTTTCAACAAGAACTCTCTTTCGTTCTTGTGCCCAAAAGTAATTTTCTTTACAAAGGCATCATTTTTATTTGATTTTAACGAATTTGAAGCATGAACCCATATCTTATGATGATTATTATGAAATCTTGATGTTTATGATTTTGAAAGATGAATTTACATGTGTGGAGATATAAAGCATGAATCTTGAATAATATTTATCATGATTTTGATATTTGGGTCATGAATCCCCATTGAAAATTTTGTTTTTTTGAGAAAGTGTGTGTTATAAGCACGTTGATGTTGAATATTTGAGATATTTTGAATGATTTGACCTTTTGGTCTTAATGGAGTTATTTTGAACTTGAGTGTGAAAGAAATCCACAACGTGGTTGATTTTGATAGATGGGAAGCATGATGGCTCCCGATGTATGTTTATATATTACTGAAATTTTTTTATTGTGGATTGTCTTTGAAATGATCTGAGCTATGTCCGAGAGAAATCTTTAGCACTGAGTGGGAGGTATAAAGCGACCTTACTTCCCTAGAACTACGTGCCTTCATAGGAGTGAGCCTGAGGCTGATTTATATAGTGATCACTAGTTTGTGTGGATTTGATATCGATAGTCCTACTCCGATGGAAAGGATAGGACGGCTCTCCCCAACGTGGGTTGTACGTTGGACTCCATGTAGCTCACATAGTTTATGTCAGTCATAGGATCTCCCAGTGTGTATGTGTTTCGTTGTGTCTATGGTGAATGGTGAAGTGATTTGAAATTGGAAATATGAAAGTTATTCTTTCGAAAGATTTAAATAATATTTACATTATGAGAATTGATATTCTTGACGAACTAAAAGTGATTGACAAATTATATAATGACTCACATGTGTTAATGTACTTATTTTATCCTATCGTTATTATGATGATTTTCTTCGGGCTATGTGAGTCTTTCATATATCCTGCATATTTCTTATAAATATTTATGATAATGATGTTTATACAACTGCATACACCCCCATATACTCGGTTCCTTTCCATAGTACTAACCCACATCTTCAGATGTGGGCTGTATTTTCTCAAAATGTAGGTTCAGGTGCTAAGTTCCAGGTTCGATAATGATTCTTCGGGCACGCTGTTCTATATTCTCTGTTGTGGTGAGTCCTCATGTTCCGAGGATGTGATGTCTGATGTTGGTTTCACGGAATTATTTACATTTGATGACTGAGTATGAGTCAGTTGGGGCATGTCTCAATGGCTCACTGGTTTTATTGATTTTCTTAGAGGCTTGTCAGACTAGCATAGATGTTGGGAATTGACTAATAAGTCGTATTTTGTTATCTTTCTGAAATTCTTTTATTCTTGGATGATATTTAAGGGTTATTTATGGAAACCTCGTTGATTTGTGTTGAACTAAATGAAAATGGCTCAAAGGGTTAGCTTGGGGCTACTCGTAGCCTCAAGAACCATGTGGCGCTCCCGAACCCATTTTCTGGGGCCTTACAACGTCGGTTTCACATATGAAATATTGAATCAAAGATTAAAGGAAATAGGTGACTCAAAAATCCATGAGCTCTCCCTATCTTTGAATATTAACCCCGTACAAACTCGACTCCATGGAGGTATTTAGTACTCATATCTACACCAAAAAGGTAAAAAAGTATAGTATGAGTATAATAACAATGGGTACTCAGTAGGCATCTTCAGATGACTGAGCTAAATTATGATATAAAGATGATATAGTGCAAGATAAACATATATAAGTCAAGGTACAAAATCGAACCTGAATCGTCTCTATCATCACTGTATATAATAAGTAATAAAATAGGAATAAAAAGACATAACACATCATCATTTACAATATCATTGTGTATAGGAAATACGACTCGAAATCATAAAGCAACACAATTTCAATCCCAAGAAACACAAGTACAATCAAAACCAACACAAGTACAAAGTTGGCGCCCATGCACCAACTAGTGAATAAATTAAAAGAGCCTATCACAACATCCCATACCACCAGAGAGTAAACCCAAGGAAATAATACAACATAACTATTTAACCAACAACGTATCTAAATCACATCACTATTCAACCATATTCCACATTTATCGTTAATCAGGCATTTTACCTAGATTTCAATAGTTACCAACATCAACTATATAATCAAGTCCATACCATTACCATCATTGTCCACATATTAACCATAATCGCTAACTACCATATTTTAGCAAAATAAGGGTCATTAGCTAGTCCATGGAATCTCTAGCCTTTAAGTAACATATTCGTTTAATAGACAACTAGTCACCACAAAGCTTATTCTAATAGCCAAAATATATTAATTAAGCCTTATTTGATACTAGCATTACTCGCTTGATGGATCTATATTTTAGAACTAGTTCCCACTTATTAACTAGTTTTGATTCCTGATTTAACAACAACCATCCTAATCTCTCAGTTACCATTAATCATTTACTACTCCCATTTATAATTATTCAACACTAGTGATCTATAACTGGAACCCTAAGGTAAACATTATACTTTTATTTCACATGCGGAGGTACACGTATAAAAGCATGAATATTTTTCCATACATAGTGTTAGCAGAAACATGAACCGATATGTGCACTCATAGGCACATCAATAATCATCCTTCGGCCTTGCTAGGTATAATAATATCATTATTATATCCTCCATCATTGTCGGGCATCATCATCACATCAATATATCCTCCGGCCTTGTCAGGCACTATCATCACATCAATATATCCTCCGGCCTTGCCGAGCACCATCATCAAATCAATATATATATATATATATACTAATAATAAATTACAAGACCTATGAGGGATAATGTAAATGATAAGCCCTATGAGGGAAAAAGTAAATGGCAAGCCCCATGAAGGCTAAAGTAAATGTAAAGTTGTCATAACCCAAACCAGGGTCTGACCGTGATGGGTATCTCAAGTCCCACATGGACCGAAGATCAACCACTGCACGTAACCAAACCAAACACACCATACCCCAAGGTTGGCTAAATTTTGAACATATAAAAAGATAAGAGAATATAAATTTAAATACACTAAAATAAGTCTATAACCAAAACCAACCGTTACTAGTGTTAAGGCCAATAACAATACCGATACTGCCCATTCTATAGTAGTCTGACAAAACCTATAATCAAAACCAATAAGTATCTTGACAATAGCCAAAAACATGACCAAATAAATAGTAACAACAATGAAATTCATAGCATGAAATAGAGTCCTCCAAAGTATGGAAGCTCACCAATTTAGTCTGACACAATAGTTGTCCCCAAATCAGCTAGTCATTAAGCAGGAGTAGTGTAAGCATAACCAATTCCTGCATTACACGAGGATAAAACATTCGAAGATGGTTAGCTTAGTGAATGTTAGCATGTAACTTAGGGATAAGGATAATATAATGATATGATCAATATTTTAAAATCTTTCAAAGCCAACATACATAATCTATTGCATATACATTAGTATATATATATATATATATATATATATATATATATATATATATATATATATATATATCACGTACCGAGTTAGGGAACAAGGCTTAAAATGCTTTACAAAACTTTAACCTAGATTGTGTAGCTCAACCATCATATAATAGTACCTATGTGCTATATGGGCCCCATCTCCCACCCCTTGGTCGGGTCACAGTGAATAAAGCTGTACAAATGAGAAAATAATCTCATATATATACACATGGGAATGCAAACCCTCAGACATATACCAAGGTGACTTAAGCACCCAATCACATACTGATTTATGAGAGACTCAAACCTCCTTAATCATGAAATAATAATAACGGGAACTCAAACCTCCCTTGTCACTTTGATCCCAACATCGGCAAACATGAGTTCCAGTATAGATCACTCAGACCTTCACTTTCACGACTTAGTTGCATAACCCTTATTAGAGACCTATTAAAATAATTGTCACATATTCCCATTCATTTAACCATATTCCATAAAAAGGCATATAATGTTTGTATTGTTATACTAACTATACTTGCAAGGTACACATCATGCCAAAATAATTTCTATTAAACTAAGTAGAACAACTCCCTTTGTTCTTTAATACACATTGGGGAACACTGACACTTTTTTCTTTAAATCATACCATTGTATTTCAAATACTTCTTTATATAATGCAATAGTTCAACACTAGTTCAATTTTACAAATTCGAATAGTTCTCATAACTAAAAAAAATTTCACATTGTAGGGTTGGGTTTATAACTACTTCAAAAGACACAAGTTTGGGAAAATCACAATTCCCTAGTTCATTCACCATTCCCATGCACCTACAAGTTTGAAACAATATTAAAAGCATGAAAATCATACATATAAACCATAAGAAACATTGTTCAACACATAATATTCAAAACCCCAACTTTTGTTTTCAAAACCAAAATAATAATCTTATGAATAATACTTTAAATCATATGATTTTTCAAAACTAACAATGTGGGAAGAGTAACATGCCATTAATAGTAAGATGTAAGGAAAGAAACCACCCTTGAGAACCGTAATTGATCAACCTTTTGAAAAACCTAAGTGTTCTTGACCTTGAGGATTAGGGAGTATTTGAGGAGTTACTTAGATTCTCTTGAGAGATAATGACACCCTAAAAGAGGTAATATGTCATGGGTTTCTATTTGATTAAGATGGGAAATGTCCAGAATACCCTCAAATTAAAAGCTGAAAAATGCCTCCTTTGAATATGAATCAACCCCTTGACTCGTAACCTCTCCTTAGAACTCTTAACCACGAGTCGTAACCAAGGCAATACTACCAAAGAAGCTTACACTGTTATCCATATGATTCAATGGCATAAATCATAATGGGAACCTATAACTCGTAGGGTCCGGTTATAGTCAATAGAGAACAAAATGTGGGACTTACACTGAACACCTTAAAATTTAACCTAGCAAATTATAACATCTCATTACGGCTCTTAGTGAGCCACTCTAACTCAGTGCAAAATCAAGCCTCAAACTTACTTGTTTGGGTATGACTCATCCCAATGAGCCGTTTGGATTCCCTATGACTTTAGGGGTTAAGTCGTAACTAAGGCAGAGAGCTCAAAGATCAAGAAATTTTCAAGCGACAAAATTGGGGGTGTTTTAATTCTCCACCACTTATATAATTATACTCGAATAATAGGACAAGGCAATTGCTAGCAAGATTTGACTCTATAAACCTCTACTCTTACCTTTAAAGAATTCAAAAAATTAAGATACCAAGGAAATCAATCTTTCCTTTAACAAAATTAGAAAACAAAATGATAAGAATAACACATACCTATTGCATGATTCTCTGGAGAGGAAAACAAAAATGAACACTTGAACTTCATGTCCTCTTCATCTTCCCAATTAGACTCTTCAACTTTGTGGTTCCTCCATAAAACCATTACCAAAGCTATGTCCTTCTTCTGTAACTGACGAACTTGCTGATCGATGATCTCAACCGAGACTTCCTCATACGATAAGGAATCTAAAAAACTCACCTCCTCAAAAGAAGTAACTATTAAAGTATCACACCACCATCCTCAGAGTCCAAGAGACGAACTCCAAGGTTAGCCATATGGTGAATATCTTTCACAAACTCCCATATATCCTTATCCACATGAGCTATACTCCCCATGGATAACCAACTATGAGCATCACAACTATAGTAACTTTACTTGGGTGGTAGTGGAGACTTGTCGTAGACTTTCAACAACTTAAGCCACTACCTCTGCCTGAGATTCAACTCCTTCTTGGTAAATATATACTTCAGACTGTTATAATCTGAAAAGATAACTACAGAGATACCACACAAATAGTGATGCTAGATCTTCAATGCAAACATTAAAACCAATAACTCTAAGTCATGAGTTGGGTAATTCTTCTCATGAACTTTCAACTACCTAGAAGCATAGGCCACCACCCTACCATACTACATTAACACACAACCAAGTCCCACATGAGATGAATCACAATAGAAAACAAAACCATCAGTACCCTCGGGCAGAGTCATAATTGGAGTTGAAGTCAACTTATCTTTCAACTTTTCAAATCTACCCTCAGAAGCATCAGACAACAAAACATCACTTTCTTCTGGATCAACTTAGTCAATAGGGAAGCTATAGTTGAGAAACTCTCCACAAATCTCCTATAGTAACTGGATAAACCCAAGATCTTCCAAATATCAATTGGATTCATAGGCCTAGGACACTTTTCAACCACTACAACTTTCTGTGTATCCACTATGATACCTTCACTAGAAATGACATAACCCAAAAAAGTAATTGCCTTCAAGGCTTTAAAAGCTTTTCAAAAGTGTCTCCTTGATTGTGTAGATCAACTGTTATATAATAGTACCCATGAGTTATATGGGCCCCAGCTCTCACCCCTGGTCAGGCCCAAGTGCGTGTAGCCGCATAAACTAGAGAATAATTTCATATATATATACACATGGGGGAGTCAAACCCTCCAACACATACCAAGGTAACTTAAGAACCCAATTATATAATGATTTACGAGGTACTTAAACTACCCTAATAATTAAATAATAATGTGGGGGACTCAAACCACCCTGGCCACTTTGACCTCTGCATCGACAAACATGGTTTTTTGTATCGGTCACTCTGACCTCTCTTTTACGACTCAGCTATACAACCCTTATTAGAGCCCCATTAAGATAATTGTCACACATTCCTATTAATTTAACTACATTCCATATTAAGTCATATAATGTTGTTATCATCATACAAACTAAACTTGCAAGGTAACACATCATGCATAAATAATTTTTGTTAACTTGGGGAGAACAACTCCTTTTATTAATTTATAGACATTAGGGAACAACAACTTTATTTGTTCACTAAATAATACCATTATATTTCAAATACTTCTTTATATCATTCAATAGTTCAAGACTAGTTAAATTTTACAAATTACCATAGTTCTCACAATAAAAACTAATTTCACATTATAGGGTTAGGGTTATAACTAATTAAAAAGCCATAAATTTGGGAAAATTACAATTTCCTAGTTCATTTACCATACCCATTCACCCACAAGTTCAAAACCATATTAAAAGCATGAAAATAATATATATAGACCATAAGAAACATTGTTCAATTGATAATATTTGAAACCCCCAATGATTTTTTTCAAAACGAAAATAATAATCTTATGAATAGTAATTTAAATCACATGATTTTTCAAAATTAACAATGAGGGAAGAGTAATATGCCTTTAATAGTAAGATGTACAAAGAGAAACCACCCTTGAGAGCCCTTATTGATAAACCTACTGAAAGCTCTAAGTTTTATAAACCTTGAGGATATATGAGTATTTGAGGAGTTGATTAGATATTTGTTAGATATAATGACACCTTAAAAGAGGTTATAACTTATGGGTTTCTATTTGGTTAAGAGGGGAAATGTCCAGAATGCCCTCATTTTAAAATCTAAAAAGTGTTGTCTTTGATTATGAGTCAACTCCTTGACTCGTATCCTATTCGTGTGACTCATTACCATAATTTGTAATGAGGCATTACCACTAAGTCACCCTACACAGTTATCCTTATGCCTTAATGGTACCAATCATAGTAGGAACCTAAGACTCATAGGGTCTAGTCGTATGCTCCTAAGTTAGTGTCTAGATTGAGAGATAGAATGCGTATGTTTTCTTTTAGGTTGTCCCATGAGTTGATTCTAGAACATAAGGTTGCCTTGTTGAATAAGGATATTGATATTTCTTAACTGATGGTGTATATGCAGAAGGTTAAGAAAGAAAAAAAGAAGTAAGTTGTGATTGGTGATAGCCAGAGTAAGAAGTTTAGGTTACTGTATCATGGTGGAGGCTAATAGCAAAGTGGTAGAGATAGGGGAAGTGGCCTAAGAAGAAGTAGAGGAGTTATGGTTCTTTCTCTATGGCTAGTACTCCGTATGCAAAGTCGTCAGTTGATTATTTCTCTCAACATAGTTGAGGGTACAAGTCATGGGGTGCCCAATCTCAAACTAGTGGGGCTAGTCTACTACAATATTTCCTTTTTACAGATATGGTGGTAAGCTGCACTATCATTAGTGTTAAAGGGAAGAAATCAATATTTTAGTTGAGGCTAGATTGGCCATATGCAGCGTAATTTAAGGGTTATTTATAGGGACATTAAGGTTCCTACTTCCTATTTATTAGCTTCTACACTAAAGGGTGCTGCTTCTAATTCTTGTATCAGCATTAGCCAAAATTTCTTATATGCCCTTACTTTTTGTCAGGACCCAAAGGCATCTCCCAATGTCATTATTGGTATGTTGAAACTCTTTTCCCATGATGTGTACTATTTACTTAATCTAGAGTCCTTTTATGTGACCCTGTTTGTGGCTATGTATTTTAGTTTTTGTCCTAAGTATCTGTCAGACCCTTTTTATGCTTTTGCCCTAGTTGTAAACTATGTGGTTGTCAGAAGAGTCTGTAGGGGGTGTGTCATATCTTTGTAGTGGAGAAACTCTAGTAGACTTGATAGAGTTAAACATAGTTGACTTTGATGTTATTTTAGGGATGTGCTAGTTGTATTCGTGCTATGCATCGTTAGACTACCAAACCTCTAAGGTCATCTTTAATTTCCCTAAAGATCTAGTTATCGAGTTGGAGGGTGGTTCCCTAGATCCTACGAGGATGTCATTATCATATCTTAGAGATTGGAGATTTATCTTCATGGGGTGTCTCTATCATTTAGTTTGGTTAAATATTCTAACTCGGTGGGTTCTTTTATATATTCCATCCCAGTGGTGAATGAATTTTCTAAGGTCTTCCCTAATGACCTTCCTAGTGTCCTTCCCAATAAGGAGAATTATTTTGGTATTTATTTTATTCCAGACACTTGTCCTATTTCTATTCCTCATATAGAATGGCTCCAGTCAAGTTGAAAGAGCTTAAGGTACAGCTAAAAGACCTTGTAGAAATGGGTTTCATCCATCCTAGTATGTCCTCATGGGGTGCACCGGTATTGTTCTTTCATAAGAAAGATTTTTTGCTTCGGTTGTGTATTGATTAATGATAGTTGAACAAGGTGATGGTAAAGAATAAGTACCCTCTCCTGAGGATAGATATTTGTTCGATCAGCTCTAGGGTGCTAATTTTTCTCTAAGAATGATCTTTTTTCCAATTATCATCAGTTAAATATTGGGGAGGTAGATATCCCCAAGAAAGTTTTTTGTACCCAGTATGGACGTTTTCAGTTCTTGGTGATGTCATTTGGTTTGATTAATGCCCCAACAGTGTTTATGGACTTGATTAATAGGGTGTTCTATTACTTTCTAGATGTGTTTTTGATTGTCTTTATTGATTATATTTTGGTGTACTCTAAGAGTGAGGAGGATCATATTAATCACCTCCACATTATGTTATAGACCTTGAAAGATAAGCAGTTTTATGCCAAGTTTTCTAAGTGTGAATTATGGTTAAATATTGTTACATTTCTGCGTCATATTATGTCTAGTGAAGGGATCATGGTAGATCCTTAAAAAGTTGGTTTTGTTAAAAAGTGGCCTAGAACCACGACTCTAATAGATATTCAGAGCTTATTGGATTTAGCCAATTATTATAGAAGGTCCGTGGAGAATGTTTCTTCTACTGCTGCTCCATTGATAAAGTTAACCAAGAAAAAGGTGAAGTTCTTATGTTCTGATGCTTGCGAGGGTAGTTTTTAGAAGCTTAAAGATTTGTTGACTTCATCTCCAATCTTGACTCTACTTAAATATACTGAGGGTTTCATCGTCTATTTTGATATGTCTCAAGTTGGTTTTGGTTGTGTGTTGATGTAGCATGGTAAAGAGATTGCTTATACCTCTAGGTAATGGAAGGTTTATGAAAAGAATTATTAAACTCGTGACTTGGAGCTATTCATTATGGTGTTTGCATCGAAAATATGGCTTTATTATCTATATGGAGTGCATATTGATATCTTTTCTAATCATAAAAGCATGTAATATATATTCACTCAATTATTTAGGATCATGGTATTTAATTATCATCGCATTTTGGTGCTTTTTTCAATGTGGTTTAGGGTCTAAAGTAAGTCTTAGTACGACTTTCCATTGGCAGTCAAATTGTCAAGCCAAAAAGACTATTCATACTTTAGAGCATATGTTGCGAGCCCATGTGATTTATTATGGTGGTAGTTGTTTGACCATTTGCAACAAAAATGAATCATGACCATGAGGATATATATTGGTGGATTAATATTACATGGGATATAGCCGACTTTGTGGCTAAATATATGGTGTGTCAGCAAGTAAAGGTGGAGCACATGAGGTTCGGTGGGCTACTTCAAGAGATTGAACTACTGGTGTTGAAATGGGAGATAATTAATATAGCTTTTATTACCGGGCTGCAGAGTCAGTGTGAATCCATTTAGGTCATCATGGATAGGATAATTAAGTCCGCTCACTTCTTTTCAGTAAGGACTATTTATTCCACCGAGGATTATGCAAGTTTTTTCCTTCAGGAGGTTGTAATGTTGCATGGTGAATCTGTCTCAATTATTTAGCATTGTGGTATTTAATTATCATTGCATTTTTGGTGCTTTTCTCAGCGTGGTTTAGGGTCTAAAGTAAGTCTTAGTACGACTTTCCATCGGCAGTCAAATTGTTAAGCCAAAAAGACTATTCATACTTTGGAAGATATGCTGTGAGCCCATGTGATTTGTTTTGGTTGTAGTTTGTTTGACCATTTGCCTTAGATTGAGTTTGCTTATAACAGTAGTCACCATTCTAGAATTGGTATGGCCCCGGTTGAGGCATTGTATGGTAGGAGGTATAGATCTCCTATTGGGTGGTTCGAGGTTTGCGAAGTAGAGTTATTTGTCTTGGATTTGGTTTACCAAGCTAGGGTGAAGGTAAAGGTAATTCGGGTTAGTCTTAAGACAACCCAAAGTCGCCAAAAATCCTATTCAGAAGTGAGGTTAAGGGATTTGGAGTTTGAGATTTGAGATTGGATGATCTTAAAGGTATCTCCCATAAAAGGAGTAATGCAATTTGGGAACTAGGGAAAGATTAATCACCAGTATATTACCACGTATGTGGTTTTGATATGGGTTGGTAATGTTTCAAAAGAGGTAGAATTTCCCTCTAGCAGGAGTTCTATTTATCCGATATTACATGTGCCCATGTTGCAAAAATGTGTGGGTGATCATTTGTTGGTTGTCCCTTTGGAGGACATTGGTATCTCAAATTCTGTCCTGTGAGGAGGTCTCGATGAGGATCTTGGATCAGCAAGTTTGTCAGTTACGAATGAAATATGTGGCTTTGGTGAAGGTTTTATAGCAGAAACAAAAGTTTGAGGAAGCTACATGGGAGGACGAGGAGGATATAAAGTCCAAGAATCCATTCCTATTTTCAATTTCAAAAAATCTTGGTTGAGGTATATGTTAGTTCTTGACATCTTTGTTTTCTATCTTGGTTAATGATGGATTGTAACTTCCTAGGAATGTTGTTTTATACCCTAAATGTAATAGTAGATATGTTAGAGGGTTAAATCATATATGTGTTGCCTCATCCCTTCACTCGAGGACGAATGATCCTAAGTGGGAGAGACTGAAACACTCCTAACTTTAGACCTTGCAAACTTCTTGTGTCTTGAACACTCTGATCATCATAGGACTTACACCCCTAACTCGTATGGTGTGGGTACAAGTCTAGGACCTTAGTCATATGTTGGTAAATGTCATATTGCATAATTTCTATTCTTGGTATGAGAATACAATATACAAGTCATATGTACATGATACGAGAGGTAGGTTCCAAACTGTATGTTGTCCAGTGTCTAGTCTTTGATATTCTGCTTAGGGTATGACTTGAAGGGTACCAGTAATATTGTTAGGGTATGAATTAAGCTAAGGATTCATATATTTTATAGAATGATGTCCAACTTTCTGATCAAGTTATGAGAGATGGTACACTAGTATGAGGTGGATACTAGTGAGGAGGTCCAACCGTACCATACTATGTCATTTTTATAGCTTTAAATTAAGGGTATTTTAGACATTTTCACCCCAATCCATTAATACCCCACATCTTATAACACTTTTTGGCATTTTATTCTTTATTTTAGAAGATTAAAATACTCTTTAAACACTCGCTAAATACCTCTCAAGGAGTTTATAATAGGGTTTCATCAAGGTGGTCATCTAGAGGCTTAAGGAGCAAAATTTCTCGGTGAATATTCATAACTCAGACATGTAACTCTTTCTTCATTGTTAGTTAACAAAAATAATGTGTTTTAAACATTGTTCTTGAATCATAAATAGTGGTTTTGAAACCCATGGTTGAGGGTTTGAATGCTTAATGTTGAGTATAGTTTTCTCATGATTTCACTTATGTTCATAAATGTTTTTGATGATGGTTTTGGACATGTGGGTGCATGGGAATTGTGGTATAATAAATAGGTTATGGTTAACCCTAAATTGCTGGGTTTTGACTTGAATAATGGTTTGATAATGGTATTCCCTAAACCTGTTTGTGAAAATATCTATAAGAGGAATTTTGTCATATGATGAATTGTGTTTTGAACTAGTGCTTGGCATAAGAATGTTAATAATAGATGAATGGTTTTGTAAAGGTCTTGATGACCATAAATTGAATTGAGTTGTGATTTGAACTTAGGCATTGGCCTAATAACATAAGTGGTTGGGAAATGGTTATATGAGCGCCTTGTTGGCCATAAGTTGATTTAAACTATAACTTTGGTGGTTTAAATGGGTAAATGGGTTTGAGTCCCTAAATGCTGAATTGAATTAATGTCTTGCATAGACAATGGGTTAGTGTCCCTAAATGTTGAATGATAGTTATTATGGTATGTTGTATGCTTGCAAGTGGGGTTGGTATGAAGATACCAATGGCTTTCTTTGATAAGTAATTGGACTAATGTTTGTGTGTATGTGTAAAGAGTGTTTTAATGATGGATGTGTATCCGGTCTATGAAAGTCAATTCCAAAGGACTAACACTGGAAACTATGCTAAACAGTGTGGGTCTTTATATGATTGGGAGGTTTGAGTCCGCCAAATGGATATATGAATACGAGGTTTGAGCCCCCCATATTGTATATATATGTTCTTAAGTGACCTTGATTATGTTAGGAGGTTCGAGTCCCCTAGGATGGCATATACAGTTATGGATATTCTCTGGTTTGTGTGGCTACACGTACTGGGGCCCTTTCCAGCTAGGAAAGAGTTAGGACCATATAGCGCGTGGGTATCTTATTTTATGATGGTTATGCAACACATCACAGGTTAAGGTTTTCAAAGTACATGCTAATCCTTCTTCCATATCCCGACATGATATATATATATGTGTGTGTGTGTGTGTATGTGATTGTATATGATGATTTGACTTGGTTTTGAATGATGGCTTTATTTTCTTCCAATATACCTTAGTTACATGCTAGCGCTCAAACATCTAACCATCTTCTAATGTTGTATCCCCATATGATACAGGCCCCTGAATTTCTTCTACTTTACCTGTGCAGTGATTAGGTGTTCGAGTGGTTTGTGATTTGACATTGAAGTGGCGATCTTCCATACTTCAAAAGGCTAAATTTTATGGTGTTTATATTCTATGTCTTAACTTGTTTATACTTTGGTTTTGGATAGTTTCAGGGGCATGTCCCAACATTTTATTTACTTCAGATTATAGAGGCTTTGTTGGGTTACAGTGGACTTGGGTGTGTTGTTTATAGTGGATTTGTTTAGGTATTTCATGAGTTGCGGTCAGTCTTATCTTTCATTATCCTGTTATATGTCGGAAGTCATCTAACATTTGTGGTTGTTGTACTGGTTAGGTTTGGTGCAGGGTGTAATTTTTGGTCCACGTGGGACTTAAGATACTCATCGCGGCTAGGCCCTAGTTTGGTTTGTGATACTTTAGAAACAAGAGATGACTGTGCCACTTCCCACACAACTACACCACCATTCTCAGAGTCAAGAGATGAACTCTAAGGTTAGCCAAATGGTGAATATCTTTCACCAACTCTCGCTTCCCTTCATCCACATGAGTTATACTTCATATAGATAACTTGCTAAGAGCCTACAGTATGTGTTTACTCAGAAACAACTTAACCTGACTCTAATACAAATCTGATATGACCCAAACCAGGGCCAAGCCATGTAAGGCATCTCAAGTCTAACCAGGATCGAAAACCACTCCCAATACCTAATCACAACTACCCTGGACCCTATGTTAGATACATTTCAAACATATAACAAGATAAAACAATGGTAATTGAAAGACATTTAATAAAGTCCATAAGCATAACAAACCAAATATCCAACTGGTGTCAACCCCAATACCAATACTAATACAACGACTGACACCAATAATGATCCCTCCTATGCCCATAGTTGTCTGACAAAGCCTCTACCCCATATAAATAATATCCGATCAGGGCATGCCCCTGAGAAAAACAAAAACTAAACCAAAGAAATAACAAAAGTAAAAGAAGTCCATAGCATTAAATAGAGGCTTCTAGAGTATGGAAGCTAACCACTTTAGTCTGACTCAAAGTTGTCCCCCAATCTAAGTCACTGAGTAAAAGGAATGGTAGTATGGATAGTTCCTATATCATGTGGGTATTAAATGACTGAAGACGGTTAGTTGAGTGAATGCTATCATGTACTCAGGCATATGTTAAATTAATGTCAACAATTCAATCCAAAGTAAATTACCATATGACAAGACTTAGTTAAATACATATATATTATGTTGGGATAGGGAACCGGGTTTAGCATGCACTTTAAACCTTAACCTGGGTTGTGTAGCTTAACTGTAATAATCCAACTGCGAGCTATATGGTTCTAGTGTTACCCCCTTAACGGGCCTTAGTGCGTGTATCCGCACGAACCGAAGATATAATAGGGGTCAGGGATTCCCATGTACCCTTCTTCCTCCAAGAAACATATATACAATTATAAACTTGGGGATTCCCATGTACCCTACTAGCATATGGCCACAAAGACCAACCCTCATCTCGATAAAGACGAGTTCCCAATGTCCATCCTCGGGATCACACCATCATGATTAGCTACTACAACCCACCATTATTGCCAAATTAAAACATTTAGCATATAACTAAACCACCAATTCAATGAGTCAATTACCAAGGCATTATAAAGTGGTATCATCATATCGACTATATCTTGAAAGCAATGTCACTAGACAACATTTAGAGGAGCAATGTCACTAGACAACATTTAGAGGATTCCCATGTACCCAACAAGATTTCCAATAAAACCAAACCCATGGTCACCAAGGCCTTTCCAAGTGATTTAAAATCAACCATACCAATTTAGGTTCCATTACCAGTTATGCAATGCAAAGTTGTAAATATTAGTCAAACTATGTGACAAAACCATTCTCATTGGCATTTTAATAAATATGTTAAGGGCATATAGTTTCCAAAAGCAAAACTAAGTTTGAATTGACCATGCCCATGTAACTTCCTATTCAAATCATAATTATAACATGAAAAATCATAAGTAAAACATGGGAAAATGTTATCCAACCATAAACAACCAAAACCCTAAATCTATTACAAAACCAAAACAAATCCACTTAATACCACGAAAGCCATACATTAAAATATACTTTTAGTTGAACTAAAAATAAGGGAGGAGTAACATGCCTTAGACTATGTTAGACAATAAGGATTACAGAGAGATTCACTCTTGAAAGACCTTAATTGATTGCCTTATAGAAACCCTATCCTTTTCTTAAATCAAAAGCTTGGAAGAGATTATACGAGTGTTTGATTTAGAATAATAGGTCAATGAGGTCCCAAAAGATGTTTTATATCATGGAGTCAAAAGGAGTTAAGAGGGGAAATATCCAAAATACCCTAAACTTAAAACTATAGAAAACTCGTAGGTGGGTAGGAGTAGACCCTCCAACTGATCACCACAACATACCGAGTGGTACCTTTAAGTAATCACTAGGTCAGAAAGTGGGATACCATATTTAGTCCACCGTATGACTCCCTTTCAATAATCGTCACCATACCATATGACTAGTACCATCTAGTCATTCCTTAAGTAGAACATCAAGGGCTAGACACTGACAACATACGATTCTATCCTATACCTCTCATTACAAGACCATACAACTCGTATAGAGTCTACCATACCAATGATAGAACTTTTTTAGCAGCTCACTAACCAACATATGAATAGGGTCCCTAGACCTTTACCCGCACTATACAACTCGTATGGTGGGTCTTTACAAGGACAGTTAGTTCAAAACTCAGGAAATCTCCAAGGGCCAAAACCCAGTGTGTTTCAATTTTACTCGTACATTATGTGGTTTTGATGGTATTTTGGTCATCGTTGATGGATTAACCAATCCAACACACTTCTTTTCTATTTAGATGTCCTTCAATGCTGAAAGGTTACCCATATCTATACGTGTAAGTTAGTCCTTTTGCATGGTGTGCCCATGTATATTATTTTAGACCGAGGTTTCATGTTCACTTCTAGGTTTTAAAGAGTTTTTTATAGGGAGTTAGGTACCCAAGTGGATCATAGTATAGATTTTCATCCTCAGGCTGATGGCCAGTTTGAGCGGATTATTCTGGTTCTTGAGAATATTCTCCTAGCCTGTGTTATGGATTTTTCAGGATAGTGGGAGGAACAGTTAGCCTTGGAAGAGTTTTCTTATAACAATAGTTAACATTCGAGTATTAAGATGGTGCCTTTTGAGGGTTTGTACTGTAGGAGATGTCATTCATCGATTGGATAATTTTGGACTTCTGAGGTTCGACCCCGTGGTACTAATTTACTTCAGGAGTCATTGGATGGAGTTAGGGAAATTCAGGACACATTGAGAGCAACTTAGAGTAGGCAGAAGGCGTATGAAGATTGTAGGATTAACATTTGGGATTTAGAGTTGGTGATTGGGTATTTATTTGAGTATCATGCAAGAAGGGTATAATGAGGTTTAGGAGGAAGGGCAAGCTCAACCCTATATATATTGGACCCTTTAAAATTTTTTGTACAATTAGTGAGATGGCTTATGAGTTAGATTTACCTCCAGATCTTGTTGTTGTCAATATAGTTTTCCATGTTTCTATGTTGCAGTGTTGCATTCTTGATCCTTCTCATGTGCATAGATAGTATTCAGTCTCACTAGATAAGCGGTTGACCTTCGTGGAGGAGCTTGTGATCATTTTGGCTAGTGATGTAAGGCGGTTGTGCACTAGAGATATTCTTGTAGTTAAGTTTTAGTGGTGAAATCACCTTGTAAAGGAGGATACTTGGGAATTCAGAGTGAGTTACAGGCCTTGTATCCTTATTTGTTTCAGACATCAGGTATTCCTAATCATTTAACTTTTGCGGAAGAAAATTCCTTTAGTAATGGATATGATAATGATCCTTCAAGTCATTTTTCATATTTCTGCTTGTTTTTCCATTAGATCTTTTGTACAGTGGTCCCAAGTAATTTTTGACTTGCTGGAACAGACAGTCGGTTATCGGACAATTTATTTAATTTTTAGAGCAAATTCCTTATTTTGAAGTCATTGTTGGTTCTAAATAACCACCGATCAAAAACTTCAGCAAATTGACCTCAAATGCAAATTTTAATTATTTCAGTAGATCCTAAATATAATTTTTGGCTAGGAGGACTCTTGATTTGGGTCCGAAGGCACCCAAGAACATTTCAACCTATTGGTCAAAAAGCTAAGAAAATTAAAATTTGGTGTGGAACCCTCTTTATGTTGAAAAGATCTCGAATAGTATTTTTGACTGCACCATTGTGTACGGAACATCAAATTTGATAGGGTTACATAGTTTGTTTGCATGTATAGAATTTGATAAGTGGTGAGTTTACCACACATTTGATCTTATTATTTGTGCACATTACCTTGTTTTGAATGAATAAATGAGATAAAATCCATGGATAGATACACTAATAAACACTCCTTGTAGGCATAAAGTTGAGGAGACCAAAAGATGCCAATTGTAGATGAAAATGATGAAAAGAGAGCAAAGAAGAGTGCAGCTGAAGACTTGGACTACATTAACCTTAGTTACTGTGACTGCGGTCCTCTATCCATAATTGCAGTCAGTCAAGAAAGTCTGAGCAATGTGGTCATGGCACACAACCGCAGTCACATAGTTGCAGTTAAGAATAGCTGTGTGCAACCGCAGCTAAGCGATAATATGCCCAGGGTCAAATCTATAAAAGCACTTAGACGCATCCCAAGCCATATTTAAGAAAAAACCACTTCCACTTTCGGAGAGCTTATCTCATAAGATATCTTGGAATTCTAAACTTGAAACCCTAATAAGGCAAGTGTGTAGCTAACTTTGGAGGCTAAATTTCATAGGATTTTTTGTAAAGAATGAATTTTTTGGAGAATCCTTGTGGTATATCTCTCTTTACTTTCTTCATGAGTGGCTAAGTAATTCAGTCTTGGGATTATGTTGAACTAGAGTGTAATTGTGAGTGGGTATTATTGTATTTGCCTATATTTTAGTTGTTAAGTATGGATTCCACCATTGATTGAGCTTATGGGTTGGAATTTGATTGGTGAAAGCCTCAAATCTCCAAATAGGTTTGATAGGTGAAAGCTCCAAACTCTAGAAACCTTTTATCATCCTCGAAAGATGGATGAAGATAAACATGAGGTAACTCATAACATCCTCGAAAGAGGGTTGTAGAGGAACCAAGCAATGGTGCACAATTGAGCCTATGATTTACTACCTTTTTCAATCTTAGAAATAAGTGTATTAGGAGTGTAAATCATGTCAAGAGAATCATCCTAGAAATATGGATGCTTGATTGAGATCTTGGGTGATTATGAAGATGTGTACACTTGTTAGGTTCTAGAAAGAGGCAATGGGTGAAATCCTTGTGGTTTTGTTAAAATATTGGCCCCAATGAACTTCGACCTAGCCTATTCTTTAGTTAACAATTAAATTTTATGATAAACCAACATCAACCCACAAGCATTACCTATAGGTAGACATAATCCCAAGATTTTCCTAAAATCTTGAATTCTAAGTAAAAGTTTCATTCACCAAGTTCTCATTAAAGTTTGTTGCTAAGAGTTTCCAAACAAATACCTCATCTAACTTCATATGTCCTTTTTATTAGCATTTCGGGTAATCTTGTACTAATTTGAACATCCATAGGGTTTGAATATAAATTCACTCCTTGAGATTTGAGCCCAATTCAAATTGGGCTACTTTACAATGACTGCCTCACCCCTAATTATGGGAGTAGTTGAGTTTTATCAAAATGGCACCGTTGCTGCAGAGTGAAATATAGATTTCACTTGTATGGTGTTATTTTACTTGGTAATACTTGGAGTGGTGTTATTTGATTTATTTGTTATTTCTGAATCTTTTGTAGGTGATCAGAGTGTAAATGGATCAATGAGTGTTAACGCAAGCAATATGCATCCCCTCAATTCACCTTTTGATGATGAAGGACAATTAAATGAGACGGGATAAATAAGTGCAATTTGTATTCAACCAACCAATGAGAATAGAGTATTTCATGTGACTAGCATTGTGCTTCACATATTACCAATTAAAGGGTTGTACGGGGGTCAAGCATCTGAGGACCCGAATATCTATTTGATGAACTTTGTGGATGTTTGTGCACCATTTAACATAGCACACATTACACAAGAATCCATCTAGATTTGAATTTTCCAATTTTCAATAATGGGTGAGGCGGTTTTATGTCTTCGCTCACTTCCACCCAGCTTAATTACTTCATGGGAAGAGCTTACTATGGTGTTTCTTGAAAGATACTTTCTTCCATAAAAATACTTCAAAGTGGGATGAGATTGTGAACTTCTAGCAAATGAATTGAGAACCGTTATTTGAAGCTTGAGAGAGGTTTAATGGAAAGTTAGCTCAATTCCCGAGTCATAAGGTCCCAAAAAAGATGTTCCTCTAGATTTTCTATAGGGCTCTTGATCCATTAAATAAAATGGTGGTGGATAATGTGGCGGCCAGTTCTATAGTAAGATTGTATCATTCTGAAGCCTTCCGATTAATAGGAGAAGTATCAAAACAAAATTGGGGTTGGAATACCCAAGACATCGAAGCTTTAAAAACCCCTTCTATCACATCCGTGACAACTAATGAACAAAGAAAATGAGAAGAAGAAAAGGAGGAAAACATGTCCAAAATGATGACACAACTTGAGCTCTTGACGAAGCATGTTGTGGGTACACACGAAAAAGAGTTAAATGCCATAGCATCAAAATATTATAAAGAGGATGGAGAGGTAAAGAAATTGGATAAACAAATCTGGTACTTGTCAAACTAATTGGGGGTTCCCTCCCCACCTATAAAAGGCAACGTGGGAACCAAGGTTTGATTGATTGTGAGCAGGATCGAGATTGGAGAGATCGTAAATGTGACTATGACCATTATTTCCCTCCTCATGATCATGCTATAGCAGAGGAATCTATTGACATTGACCCAGAAAATTTTAGGACCACGGATATGTTAGTAAGGGTCTTGAATAAAGTAGAAGGCACAAAAAAATGGTCCATGAGTTGAAGTGTGATTTCTCCTACCTCTCTCAAATGATGGTGACTCATTCTGGCTTAATCAAGTGATTAGAGACTCAAGTGGGGCAAATATCTACTTAATTAAATTCTTGACCTAGAGATAGACTTTCGAGTGACACAATTGCTAACCCAAAGAACAATTTATAAGTCCTAGAAGTTTTTACAAGGAGTGGAAGAGTTCTTAAGGAACCTTTTAGAGGAAATATGAGTAAGAATATTTCCATGGAAAAATTAAAGGAGGTGATGCATCAAAGAGGAGAGGTAAATAATGATAAAGGGGTAAATGAAAGAGATTAGGAGGTATTGAAGTTGAATCAAGACTAAACATCAAAGTTCTTTCCCTATTTCCTCTATGTTTGAATAAAAAAGAGGAAAATGACAAATTGAGAAAGGTCATGACCAAAATTACTAACCCACCAATAAATATCCCGTTGCTCGAAGCTACCCAAGAGATCCCGGGATCTGCTAAGTTGATAAAAAACTTGGTGTCCAAGAAGAAACTTGTTCAAGGTGATACTATTGAGGTCACTCATGGATATAGCGCTATTATAGATAACAAGGTTGTGGAAAAGAAAGATGACCCTGGAGAATTCACTATGCCTTGCACAATTTGTCTTGCATGAGTTTTCAAAAGATCTATATGACCTTGGTGCGAGCATCAACTTAATATCGTTTGTCAAATACAAGAAACTTGGTCTGGATACCCCGATGCCAACCCCTATAAGACTCTTCATGGCAGCCCGGTCTATAAAAAGGCCGGTGGTTATATTGTTTGAAGTCCCTGTGAAAGTGGATAACTGCATTCTCCTGATGAATTTTTTGGTATTGAATTGTGAAATGGACCAAGAGGTTCCTATCATTCATTGTCGTCCTTTTTTAGCCACCAGGAGAGCCATTGTCGATCTAGAGCTAGGGGAGATGAAATATAGAGTGTTATAGAATAAGATCTCTTTGAAAATTTGTAAGTTAGAGAAGAAAACCATGGAGTTTCAGGTTGTATCCATGGTGGATATTGAAAATGAAAAGATAAAGAAACAGGAGTTTGAGGACCCACCTTGAAAATGAAGAAATAAAAACGTCGTGCCACAATGATAACTAAAGGCACTAGGTGGGAGGCAACCCATAGATGCCATGAGAGTGGCTTGTATCCTTTTTTATTATATTTTTATAGGATAGATGTAATATTTTGAATATCAATAACCCTTGAATTTGTAGCACTATGGAGTGCATCAGATAAGCTGAACATGGGAGAAATATGGCAAAATTGAGTAAAATGTTGAACAAGGAAAAAAAGGGGAGCATAAATTATCTTGGTTACCACAATAGCGGTCACTAAATGTAATCATGGTTTGGGTCCTATCAGATTTGTATTAGAGGCAGGTCGTGGCCACTTCTTCCATTTAACCCCTAGTTGCCCTCATTTCCCTCACACTTTTTTAGATTGTACTCTTTAATTTAGGCTAATTTCTGCTCAAGTTTTTGAGCTCAAATAGCTCTCTTGAATTTTGTTGCATCAAAACTCTGGTAAGTGACATGAATCCATGCTTTTACTTGTGAAAATAGGCCATAGAATGCATGATTAAGAAGGGACTACAATTTTTATTGTTATGCTTATCATGTTGTCATATTTGGTATTGGTATAATGTCAGTTGTTTGATTAATGTGTGCACAAAAGAGGGGGAAATCATGAGTACCCAATTATGTGTAAAATAGGTAGACCAATGAGATATGTGCACAAAGTGTTTGATAAAATTCTCTAATGAACTTTTAATTCTTATATTTGTTTTCTAAAGGGCATTCACACACTCGTCAATATTGTTCCAATGATCTTCATATTCTTCCACATGGTAGAACATACAAGCAGCCTAAATTTGGAAGAAATCTGTACAATGTAGAGCTGAGATAGGACCAGTCTCAGGTAGAGTGACCGTGGTTAGAGGCTATGATTGTGATGATGCAAATACGGGCCTGATGCGCGATCACAATAATTGAGGACAGCTTCCTACCATGCCAAAATCCTGTATTTCCAATTTATATTCTAGCAATACCAAACACCTAGTCTAATAAACTCTAGTTATCAATCTAGCAAATTTTTGAATTATTAAAATGTCATCAAAAGAAAAAATGTGTGCTTAGAGCATTCAGGACAACCTCATGGATAAGTATGATCATATCTTATTCATGTCACTTGAGTGCCACACATTTTACTATAGGGATCTTTCAAGGACAAAGCTACTCTCGGAGAGAGAAATTTTCTTGGATAATGTGCTGAAGAAACTATCGACACTTCATGACAAACTTAAAGCCATAGGGAGGCAGTGCTTCACCTCGAATCCATGCATTTCAAATAAGCAATGGGTCCTTGAATTCTACTCAAACATCAGTGAATTCTCTTTTTTGGACTCACTCAGTGTGTTTGTCAAGATTCGGGAGAAGCAGGTGAAAGTTGGGGCTAAACAAATCAATGATGTTTATGGGATCAGGCAGGCACATATAGGTGAATTTAAAGAAAAGAGGTGTAAGTCAGGGAATTGGTTGGCACAACACTATGCCCCAAAAGGTATGTATCGTGGACCAAAACTAAAAGAAATATTTCCATGAACGACTTCACCTCTGAGGCACGGATATGGTTGCACATAATTTGTAGCCGAGTTTCTCCTTGCACCTAGATGACAGTAGTTCTAGAATTGCCTTCTAGGATGGTTGCATGCATTCTAGATGGAATCCATTTAGATATTGGTCAACTCATGGGTAATAAAATAGATCATTCTAAGAAATAGGGTGGTATGCATCTCTTCTTCCCCTCTTTAATTATCGAGCTTTGCGGGAAAATAAGGGTGGCCAAGTATGCTAGTGATATATGGGTGCGCCCTAACCCCTATTTACCCCTTGAGGATTAGAGGTAAGGGTGCACTCGGGTAGAAGCAAGAAAATAAAGATAGACTCAGAAAATTCGGCATGTAGTGAACCTAAGTTCATAGGCCAACCACTGTGGGACCCCTTAAGGAGATTGGAGTAAATATTTCAACTATCAAATAGCTTGTCTCTAGTTTGCCCCAAGGACTGGGAGAGCCTTCCTCCACTTATCATTCTTATATGTTATGTACCGATTATAAGAAGTACAAAAAGGACCAAGAAAAGAAAAAAGCTACCATTGATAATCTTGAAAAGGCCTACTCTTCTTTGGCGGAGTCACATTGAGACCTCCAGACCATGCATGAGAAATGGTTACAAGGGAGAAGAAGAGGGACGAATTCTTTATCAAGATATGGAAGGGCATAAAGGACCTATGGAAGGTACTAAGGCCAAGAGATAGACTTCTTTATTCTTGGGTGAATAGGGAAGATGCAGAGTCCAATAGTGATAGCAACCCTTGATGAAATTTAAGGGAGCACCCTTATCTCTTTTACCCTTGATTGTTTAGGGTACACTGCTATCTTTTCAATTAAAGGTGTCTCCTTATTCTTATTCATTTAATTTAGGCCTGTACTATTGATATTTCTACATACTTTTCTGGTTTTTGGATAATTCTCATCTTTATTTTATCTGGGTTATCATGGTGTCCATATTTGCATGGATTAGTTAGTTTGTTCTTAGTTTCCTATTTTAGAAAAAAATTTCATTAGTCGAGCTTTGCCTTCATAGCTCTACCTTCATGATTGAGTTTCTAACCATAGGTCCAGAGAAAGTTTGAGTACTCATAGCATCAAGGTTATAAAATGCAAGGGAAGTATGAGTACATGCAGCTTTGATAATTTGGGGTTGCATTAAGATCCATTGGTAAATTTTGAGTAACCATATGATGGGTCGCCCACACTTTGAACTTTAATGCGAGACAATAGCTTATATGGTTGCCATAATTAGAAAATTATATGTGGTGCACATGCAAAACCAAACAACCCCCTCTGTCCTAAAATTTTGAAAAATTATAAGGCATGGACATGGGCAACTTTGTGATGAAATTTTTCTCTCTTCCTATGACTCCAGAAGTTGAATTCAAAAAAATAGTGAATACTCTATCTTTGTCTCGATCGGGTAGAACAATTGAATCCCCTTGACGATATTCGCATGCCATGTATGTGAAGTTACTTGCCCACATCTCATGTGTACTTGTACTATCTATAACTTTCCCCTTAGTATTTCAAAGCTAAATTTTTATTGTGCTCGGTTGGTAAAATGATCATAGGCCATAATGTGATTTTGGAAGTCTACTTTAGCTTAAAGAGCCTACCAATATATAAGAAGTACCCCTAGTTACCCTCTTTGAGCCCTTGGAATTTTCTTTGGCAAACACATTACCAGTCGTGACCCTTCTATTCATCCACTGTCGAACCCTATCCTCCTTAAACTTGAGAATACAAATTGGGGATAAAAGCCTAAGTTGGGGGGTAGAAAAAAGAAAGAAGTATAGTTGATCCACAAAGTCTTAAAAAGGTTCATACATTCTCGAGTAATAGATGTTTTTTGGATTTGAATAAAGAAAAAATCTCATAAAGCAATAAAGGTTTTTTCTATGAACAAAAATTTATAGAAGAAAAGAAAAAGAGGGAAGTAGGAAAACCAATAAAAAACATAGGTAGGCAAAATAGTAAAGTGAAAAGAAGTGGCCCAATATGTGATGCATAAAAAGAGTATGATGTAGAAGTTCAAGGAGGGTGCAACCTTGTTTTCCCAGATGATATTCCACCTAAACCCTACACCTGCATTACAAGCATAAAGGCCCTATGTGTTTCCCAACCAAGTGTGGTCATTGTAGTGGTGATAGAAATAGGGGCAATCCTATGTCATGGTACTCGTTAACATGGAAAATTTCTTAAGAGAGTGAGTGATTGCACTTAAAATTTCTTATTGCATGATTGGTAGCAAGGTGTGTGAATTTCTCCTTTCTTGTGAGGATGCATGTGAACAAGTTGAGGTGAGTCATTTTGCCATCTTCCGCACAATGAGACAAGTGGAATTATAGAATGATTGTAGTCAACATATGATTTAGTTTTAGTGTTAGTAATTGATACATAGTTCTTCACTGTTCTATTTTATGATGAGGGGAGTTCTTAAAATCCTATTTACCCATGTGTAAAAATATTTTTGTGGCAGCAATCTAGTTTGAGTTTTCATGATCATTCAGTGATAAAAACAGGGAATGCATATGGAATTGTCTTATAGTAAATTGTAGTACTACTTGAGGACAAGCAAGGTCTTAAGTTGGGGGTGTTCATGAGTGGTGAGTTTACCACTCATTATACTCATTATTCATGCACATTACCTTGTTTTGAATGAATAAATTAGACAAAATCCATGGATAGATACACTAATATTCACTCTTACGGGCATAAAGTCAAGGAGACCAAAAGATGCGGATTAGAGCTGAAAATCATTAAAAAGGAGCAAAGATAGTGTAGCTAAAGGCCTAGAATACATCGCCTCGGTTACCATGACCGCAGTCCTCTATCCGCAATCATGGTCAGTTAAGACAGTTAGAGAAATGTGATAGTAGTACACGACCGTAGTTGTATAGTTGCGGTCGCAGACAGCCATGCGCAACCGCATTTAAGAGGGAATATGCCCAGGGGAAAATCAATAAAAGCACTTAGATCCATCCCAAGCCATATTTAAGCAAAAACCCCTTCCTCTTTATGATATCTTAGCTCGTAAGATATCTTAAAATTTTAGACATTAAACCCTAATTGGGCAAGTGTGTAATTAACTTTGGAGGCTAAATTTCTTAGGATTTTTTGTGAAGAATGAATGCTTTAGATAATCCTTATGGTATATCTCTCTTTACTTTCTTCATGAGTATCTAAGCAATTTAGTCTTGGAATTATGTTGAACTATAGTGTAATTGTATGTGGGTATTGTTGTGTTTGCATGGATTTTAGTTATTAAGTTTGGATTCCACAATTTCTTAAGCTTATGGGTTGGAATTTTAGGGTTGTATTCCCAAAATCTCCAAATGGGTTTGATGGTGACAACCCCAAACTCTAGAAACTCTTTATCATCCTCTAAAGAGGGATGAAGATGAACATAAGGTAACCCATATCATCCTTGAAAGAGGGTTATAGGGGAGCAAAGCAATAGTGGACAATTTATCCTATGATTTTACTACCCTTTTCAATCTTAGAAATAAGTGTATTAAGAGTGTAAATCATGTCAAGAGCATCATCCTAGAAATAGGTATGCATGACTGAGGTCTTGGGTGATTATGATGATGTTTACACCTGTTAGGTGCTCGAAAGAGCCAACGGGTGAAATCATTGTGGTTTTGTTGAAAGATTTACCATCCTTTAGTTAACAATTAAATTTCATGATAAACCAACATCAACCCACATGCATTACCTATAGGTAGACATAATCCCAACATTTCCTCCATATCTTGAATTCTAGTATAAGTTTCATTCACCATATGCTCATTAAAGTTTGTGGCAAAAAGTTTCCAAACTAATCCCTCCTCCTCATTTCACATGTCATTTTTATAAAAATTCTGGGTAATCTTGTAGTAATTTGAATATTCATAGGGTTCAAAGTCGATAAATTCATTCCTTGAGATTCGACCCTAATTCAAATTGGGTTACTTTAAACGATCGCCACATCTCTAATTATGGGAGTTAAAAATTATCAGTATTCTTAAGAAATCCTGAGGGCTTTGTCTAGACTAAGAAAATCTCCAAGTCTCAGTTTTATCTGGTGCATCATGATAGTGATGGTTTTAGCCACAATCACGACTCCTTGAGTAGGGTTTAACATACCACAATCATGGGTATAGTGTCGCTATTGTGACAATTTTTGATGCTCCAAATTATGGTGATTGAGATAGCAATTCAGGTGATAACTAACATATATCACGATAGTGATAGTCAGGTCATGATAGCAATAATCGAGGACCTAGTATGGCTATAAATAGACCTTTTTTGCATGATTTTACTCATTCTTCAACAATTCCAAGAGAACTAAAATCTTAAAGATTGAGATATCTTTAAATTATGACTTTTGGGTGATTTTTTCATGACTCAACTCCTATTGGGGCAGATAGGCACCCGTAGCTGTAAAGGCCTGAGAGAACCAACTCATAACCTTAAACTTCTCATGCATGTAACTATGACAACCAAAGGTTCTAACCAACATAATATTATGTATCGATGAGAATAATTAAATAGGTAAGCACAAACTTATATATACAACACTTGGCAGTTAGGGCCACCACGTCTAAAGACAAACACTACCATAACTTTACATTAGTCTTAAAAGCCTCTAAAAGATACATATACTTAGTTAGGGTTGGGAAAAACCCCCCACCCTACTCTTGACTCACTGCATAATACTAAAATATATGGAACAAACTCGGAAAGCTCTGAATCAACCTGGAGCTCACCAATAGTCAATGAAAAGCCTGTGCTCCTACTAGTGAGGTGTATGAGCTAAAGTACCTGTGCCTGCAGCATGAAATGCAGGTCCCCCACGATGGACATCAGTACGGAAATATGTACTTAATTGTAAGGATGAAGCTAACAATACACGATAAGAGTGCTTAATAAAAATCAGATACAAGTGAATAAGTAGTACTAGTAGACCACCTTTATATATACTTGTGGGACTATATACATTACATTCCTTTCTTAATTTTTACCTTTGTTACTTCATAATCTTTGTAAGCCATAATAATATAAATGATCAACTGATCAGTGGTAAATAGATAAATTAGGATTGACCCATGCTAGGCTTACGCCCATGAGCTACAACCTACATATGAAGATTGGGATCGGCCCATGCTAGGCTTATGCCCCTAAGATGCCCCCATATATAAAGATATCGAGATCGTCCCATGCTAGGCTTATGCCTCTAAGCTACGACTCGTTTTACAGATTTATGTTACTTAGTTTATTTAGCCTTTGAGATTATTATTTTGGTGGTCATAACATTATGGTACCTTGAACCAATAATCTGCTAATAAGAGACATATAAATGGATACTTAATGCAAGAACATTGAGGTAGGGAGCTGTTGGCACACAAAATGAAGTGTTTAGAAGCTGAAAATACACATGGATCTTATTTGAGTAAACAGAAAACTTCTGAAATTTTTTAGTGAAAATAGATGTACAGGTCAAATAATAAGCATGTATCAAGGTGTTTTAACTCATTAGAAAGTGGGAACAAGGTCATTGGCTACAGGGAACGTAATGTGTTGCTATTATGTATCACTTGTTATAGGATAACCTTGGAAGCTTACTTGATGGGACAAATGTTTGATTTCATGCCAAAGAGTAAATAATGGAGTATGCCTTACATACCTGGTTGTACAACTCTAATACCAGCACAACTTGACTTCCCACACTTTTAGATTACTTATCTACAATGAAATATATGGAAAACTAATATTAGCAACCAACTTTCAGATTTTGGCCATTTAACTTCACCTAAATAGTAATTGGGTAGTAAGCCTTTACTCTATCAATCAAGGGCGTTATCTTGACCTTTTTTCTCCTCTAATTATACCCACATACCATACATGGTCTTATAAGATTCACAGAAACCACTTCAGCTTCCTTACACATTCCAAACAATGCACAAAATAGATTGTATAGTAACAAATGCAATAATTAGTTCGGTGGTGTACCACCACACCTTTCTTTTATATTTCAATCCGAATTAGTGACACCTTTCTCCAATAAAAACCTGGCAGCCCACAACATATACGCACAAAAAATTCCATAAAACAGCCCTAAATTCCTTTTATTGTAGCAATCAATTATTAAACTCATCATCTTTTGAGTTCTCAATAACAACACATCTAAAATTCTCTATCAAATTCAAATACATAGAGAACAAAATGGATCAGTCACCTTGCCTCAATTCTGCAACTTATTCTTTTAAATTTGAAATCCTTAAGAACTTCTACTTTCACTTTCCTTCACACTTTAAACCAAAGAAGAAAAGAGATCTCTCAATAACCAAGAAAAAGTGAGAAAGTAGTTTGCTCTATATTCTTCCATGTATTTATAATTAGGCACTTGTAGCATGTTTTCCTAAGCTTCCATGAGATAATTAAGCTAAAACACAAGTGTTTCACTTACCTTGTGCTACAAAGATTAGGGTTTCTTCAAGAACCCAAGAAAGGAAAATAGGGCTTCTCCTAGTTTCTTAAAAGGAAGTAGAGAGAGTTTGTGAAGTGTAACCCTTTTTTATGACTTAATAATGAGGAAAATGACCAGCAACTTCTTCTTATAAAGCCTCTATTTTTGTCCATCCACCTAGCTGATTTTAGACCACAAATTTAATCAAATTGATCCAAGTAGGTGATGCACCTACTTAAGGAGTTCAAGCAGCTCAAAATATCAAAGTAGGTGATGAACTTTCTTGCTTAATTTCTTAGTTGGGCTACATTATATTTAGGCCTTGGCAGATTAGAGCATTGGGCCTTTTTTCCATTTTCTAAATCTGATTTTTAGGCCCAAATAAGTATTCTAATAAAGGCCCAAATCTTATTCATGTACTTGGTCCATTAGCTTGGCTCATATAGCTCTAGTAGATGACTCACCTACTAGATTAATTAATTCAATCAAGCACCTCAATATTTGGTTCCATTTTCATCTCTTAACCCCTTTAATCTAAACTTGAACTTATACACATTTGGTCACTTTAAACTTCAGATTCAAATACAAACTTACGATCCAAAGTTTAAATAGTTGTATTGGCGTTAACTTTGTCGTATCACATTAAACTATATGGGTAGCATCTATAATTCCATCTACACCATTAATACTTTCATAAAAATCTTATCCATTGCCTATACCACAAGGCTATACCAGGTTCCATATTGTAACGACTTGAAATCACCCCTCGGGATACTACACGGTGCCTAGGGTCACAAGTGACCCCAAGCTAACCCTTCACTTGGTATAACACATAAATAACAGAAGAAAATACATAAATCCAGAGGAATAAAGCAGAAGATAACTCTATTATGAATTTTCTCAATACAATACTGAAGTCACAAGGTTACAAGTCTGCTTTTATATCTAACTGAAACTCAATACATCAACTTCTACTGACTATCTATGAAGCCTCTACTAGTACTGACCATTGGTAGCTGGGTCATGACTCCTAACCACCCTAACTTAATATGACTGAATAAGGGAAATTACAACACTTTTCTATTATATTACTGACTCGTGGCCCTGAATCAAAAGGACCCATCACCTGATAACTGGAAGCTGTGAACTGATTGGACATGGTACATGTGATACAATCTTGTACCTACATTATGAGACAATGTAGCACATGGACGTATATGTTAATCAATACTTTGAGGATGTACTGAGTATGTGGGGGTGAATACATATGTATAAAAAAAGTGTCAATATTCTTCAATCAAGTCATGCTTGCAATATGGGATGACTCACATGGCTTGAACAAGTGTAAAATGTAAAACTCATAAATCATGTAGGATGAAGCGTGTAGCACAAATCTCGAGAGTCATCATACTTCAACTTGAAATCATAAATCTCCTCTTGTTCTCAATACTTAAGGGATAAAGAAATTTTATATGATACTTTCAAATCATTCATACGTCTCATGGAGAGTAAAACTTCATCAATGCTAAAGATCTCATAACTCTTTTTGAACTCAAATACTTAGAATTCGAAATCATATAACTTTGAAACATTCTTGAAGGCATTTCATTCACTTTAGGAAAATATCTCATTTTAGGCTTTAGGGAAATCATTCAATCTGAAAAGGAATATAAACTCGTTTAGTAAAAATAACTCTTCTCAGCGCTTATGGGAAAATACTAAATTGAGAGAAAATACTTCTTCTTTAAAGAGACAATTCATATCAATGGAATACTTAGCTAGAAAACAACTTTGCAACCTAATTATTAGGAAAATAGCTCGTAGAAGGGAAAATACTTTAGTTTCCAAAGAAGTAGCTGATCTCAAGTTCAAAGGGAAAGAGAGGTTCTCATAACTGACATAAACCATGCGAGCTATATAGATCCCAACATTTTTTCCTCCTAACGAGGAGACCCCACATTAGGGAGGAGCGTCATACTCTCTCCAAGGATTATAACCTAGGTCTAGTGATTATTAAATAAAACTTGGCCTTGGGCCTAATCTAATCATAATAAACTCAGTTCTATGCCCAACCTATGGTGGCACGTTGTTTTGGGGTAAGAAGCCGTAGTGACTTACCCAGTCAGTGCTAAGTACTACTCCCTTTAGATTATCTTCACTCATCTCATAAAAATCCACTTTTAGAATAATCTCATGGTTCACCACGAACCCAATAATCCAATTGATAATCCCATATGATGAAGTAGATTTTAAAGCTTTTGGACCATTAGGTCAATTCATTTCTAAATCATCTCAAAATACTCAAATCATGGGTGTTTATAGCACCAGAGTTCATAATTTCACAAGTCTCAAATAGGGCTTACTAACCCATAGTTTAATCTCAAGCTAAAGCTCAACAAAAGAATAATATATAGCATATAGATTCATGAATCATGTGGAAGTCTAGGAATTTCATCAATTTATCTCCAAATCTCAATATAGTCATATGCTTCAATATCTCAAAATTGCAAAATTAGCTTCTCAATGAGTAAAATCATGGGGTTTATACCCAGCTGTAAATTCTCAATAAAACATGAAAAATCATGCCATTTGACTCTTAATTCATGGGAAATATCAAGATAATGCATTCAATAATAATGGGTGAAAACCCCCAATTTAAATTCATGTAAAAACTTTATAGATTTCAGGAAATTCATGATGTAGATAAGACTTTTGGAAACAACGGTGAAAGGGTTACCCTTGTTGAAAACCCCACATACCTTCAATTAAAATTTTTCGATGAACTCTCTCTTTTGGAACTCTATTCGTACTCTTGAATGAGGGTTCTTGAGGCCCTTGACTTGGGAACCTTGAATCTTGACTCAATTTAGAAAATCCATGGTGGATTCTTGAGATTCTTGGAAGTGGATTTTGATACTTAGTGTTTTTGTTGAAAGAAAACTTGAGAAAAACTTTATAGAATGCTTGTAAATGGCCTTGATTTGGTGTTTACACGGTTTTATAGGCTTGGAAAAAGTCCAAAGAGCCTTTTTTTGCTTTTGCACGAATCTGGAAAAATTGAACTAGCAACCCAATTTCATAGGCCACTGCAATGCTCCACTTATCACGGTGGTTCACAGGAAATTGACAATTGGTAAACTGGGAATCCCCGCAATGCGGAGCCATCGTGTTGTCCCACTGGTTGGGACCTGGGACTCCTCTGCGATGCGGCACTATCACATGGTTCCACTGGAAATTGACTATTAGGAAATAGGGCTCCTCCACGATGCATCACTATCACGGAGTCCCACTGGAAATCAAAAATTTCCAAATAAACCCTCTCCGTGATGCACCAATCACTTAAATGATGTTGTTTTATGACTAAGACTTAAATTAGCCATAACTTCTTACTCAGGTATCAATTTTGGGCGAATCTTATATCGACAGAAAGCTTATCAAATTTCCCATGTGATAAAAAGTCGAAATTAGGGAAATTACACACGGTTTAAAAAATCTTACACTTAGGAAGACATCTCTCAAACTTTTAAGGCCGGAATAACACTTTACTAAACAGGCTCTAAGGCTCAAACTATGAGGAAATTTTGTGGGGTGTTACACATATAATTGGAAAAAGTACAAGAAAAATACAGGATGTTACATCCTTCCCCCTTTAGGAACATTCGTCCTCAAATGTTAGAATAACTATCCAACCAAAATAAGTTCAAGCCTAAGTTTAATATCCCTATTATCGCATAGTATTTATATGTTACACTTACTTGTTATTGCTCTAATTCAGAATCTTGGACTTTCTCTTCGTATTTGAACAAATGGGGGTACTTAGATTTCATCACTTCTTCAGCTTCCCATGTTATCTCTTCTACTTGTTGGTTTCTCCAAAGCACTTTACAGAGGCTATTTCTTTGTTCCTTTACTTCTTAACTTGTCGATCTAGGATAGCAATAGGTATTTTTTCATAGGTAATATCTTTCATAACCTGTACATATTCAGTAGGAGTGATATGAGATAGATCTCCCATACACTTTTGAAGCATTGAGACGTGAAATACTAGATAAACTGTTGAGAGCTCTTGGGTTAGCTCTAATTCATAAGAGACTTGGCCAAACTTCTGAGTAATCTTGTATGGGCCTATATAACATGGACTTATTTTACCTTTCTTACAAATCTCATAACCTCGTTCATTGGTGACACTTTCAAGAATACCCAATCACCTATAGCAAACTCTAGCCCCCTCCTTTTAACATCTGCATATGACTTGTGTTGACTTTGGGATGATTCTAGCTGTTGTTGGATCACTTTAACCTTTTGCATAGCTTGATGAACAAGAACTAGCCTGAACAAGGCAGTTTTATCCGCTTCAAACTATCCAATTAGTGATCTACACTTTCTTTTGTACAAAGCTTCATATGGTGCCATTTTGATACTTGAATGATAGCTATTGTTATAGGCAAACTCAATCAGAGTTAAATGATCATCCCAACTACCTTTAAAGTCCAATACATAAGCTTTCAACATATCTTCAAGTATTTGAATGGTATGTTCTGGTTGTCCATCAGTTTGAGGGTGAAAAGTTGTTCTTAGATTCACTTGTATTCCCAAAATTCTTTGTAAAGACTTCCAAAAATTTGTAGTAAATTGAGCTCCTCAATTTGATATAATAGAGATTGGATCTCCGTGCAGCTGAACTATCTCTTTAATATATAATTTGGCATATTATTCAACTGTGTAAGTGGTCCTAACCGGTAGAAAGTGTGCTGATCTGGTAAGCCTATCAACTATCACCCATATGCAATCAAATCTTTGAGATGTACGAGGAAAATCAGTGATGAAATCCATGTTGATCATGTCCCACATCCAGATTGGAAGATCTATACATTGCATATAACCCCCAGGCTTTTAGTGCTCTACTTTAACTCTTCGACAATTTGGACATTCAGATACAAATTCTGCAATGTTCTTCTTCATGTCACCCCACCAATATATTCCTTTCAAATCATGATACATTTTAGTTGATCCCGGATGGATGTAATACCTTGAATGATGTGCCTCTATCATAATTATTTTTCTTAGCTCATCTACATTCAGCACACACAATCTATTTTGGCATCGAAGTACTCCCTCTTGCGTAAGCTCAAGTGCTTTCGTCATACCATATTGGACATTTTTCTTAAGCTTTAATAAAATGGGATCTACATATTGCTTCTCTTTTACTTAAAATACTAGGGAAGATTCTACAGCATTATGCACAATAAGCCACTCATCTAGAGTTTCAAGAAGGCGAACCCCCAAATTGGATAGTTGGTGTAGATCCTTAGTCATCCCTTGTGATTCTGTAGATTTCCCATAAGTGACCATCATAGACTGATGACTTAATGCATCAGCTACCAAATTTTCTTTTCCCGGATGATACAAGGTATCAACATCATAGTTTTTTAATAATTCAAGCCATCTTTGTTGTCTCAAATTTAGGTCCTTCTGATTAAAGATATATTGAAAACTCTTGTGGTCAGTATATATGTCAACATGAATCCTATAAAAATAGTGACACCATATATTTAAGGCAAATATAATCGCCGCTAGCTCCAGATCATACATTGGATAATTTTTCTCATGTGGCCACAATTGTCTTGAGGCATATGCTAGGACTTTACCATGCTTCATTAATACACACCCTAATCCAAATATTGAAGTATCATAATAAATTGCATACCCTTCTGTGCCTTCAGGAAGTACCAATATGGGCATAGAAGTCAATTTAATCTTCAGATCTTGGAAACTTCTTTTACATGTATCATTCCATTGGAACTTGGATTTTTTGTGTGTTAGCTTTGTTAAAGGTGCAGAAAGTGCAAAAAATCCTTCAACAAACCTTCTATAATAACCTAGCAACCCAATGAAACTATGAACCTCCGTAGGCGTTATAGGTCTTGGCCATTTCTTCACGGCTTTTATCTTTTGAGTATCAACCTTTATTCCTTTATTAGATACAATATGACCTAGGAATTCCACAGATTTCAACCAAAACTCACATTTGGAGAACTTTGAATATAGCTTATGATCGCGAAAAATTTGTAACACCTGTCATAAGTGACTGGCATGGTCCTTATTTGATCTCAAATAAACCAGAATATCATCTATAAAAACTATCACAAATACATCTAAGAATGGCTTGAAAACCCTATTCATCAAATCCATAAAAGCTGCAGGTGCATTATTAGCCCAAAGGACATGACTAGAAACTCATAATGATCACATCGTGTTCTAAAAGTTGTCTTGGGTATGTTCTTCTCTTTGTCCCCCATTTGATGGTAACCAGACCTCAAATCTATCTTTGAAAACCACTTGGCACCTTGTAACTGATCAAATAAGTCATCAATTCTTGGAAGGGGATATTTGTTCTTAATAGTCACCTTGTTCAGTTGCTAATAGTCAATACACATTCTCAATGAGCCATCCTTCTTAGGCACAAATAACACTAGTGCTCCCCAAGCGGACACACTAGGCCTTATGAATCCTTTTTCAAGCAAGTCTTTCAATTGCTCTTTCAACTCTCGTAACTCTTCCTGGGCCATTCTATACAGAGGAATTGAAATTGGTTGAGTACCTGAAATCACATCAATACCAAACTCTACTTCTCATTCTGGAGGCAAACCTAGATGATCTTCAGGAAATACATTGGGAAATTTATTTACTACTGGAATAGTTTAAAGAGTTGGTGGCTCAGCATCTGTATCCTTCACACTAACTAGATGATATATGTAACCCTTCGAAATCATTCTTTTTTCCTTAAAATAAGAAATAAATTTACCTTTTGGTGCACCAATATTACCTCTCCATTCAAGGACTTCCTCTCTTGGAAAATGGAAACACACCCTCTTAGTTCGGCAATCTACTGTGGCATAACAAGAAGCCAACCAATCCATACCCATTATAGCATCAAAATCTACCATTTCTAACTCAACCAGGTCAGCCATTGTACCGCGACCGCAAATAGTTATTATAAAATTTTGATACACTCTTCTAGCTAGAATAGATTCACCAATCGGCGTAGATACTTCAAGCTGCTTAACTAGCAATTCTGGTATTTTTTTAACGTTCCAGAAACCAATGGAGTGACATATGATAATGTAGAACCTAGATCAACTAATGCATATACATCATATGAAAAGATGGACAATGTACTGTAACCACATCTGGAGAAGCCTCTGAATTTTGTCGATCTGCTAAAGCATATGTACAATTTAGAACTCAACTAGAGCTAGCTTCTCCTTTAGAACCTCTACCATGACCCATAGGCTATACACCTCTACCTGAATAAGGCACTAATGATGATGATGCAATGGCTGATCCAGTAGGTCGTGCCATACTACCGATGCCCCTTTGAGGGCATTCTCTCATCATATGTCCTAACGTACCACACCAAAAGCAAACATTTGTCCCAAACTGATATGTACCTAAATAAATCTTTCAACATTATTTACATAGATGTCGAGGAGGCCTTAATTGGATTATACTCCCTTGCTCTTGATAGCCCACTGTTCGTGAATTTTGACTCTTATTTCTTTGCACAAACTGGTTGCCTTTTGACCCTTTAAACTATAGAGGAGTACTAGCTATAGAATAAGAAGATAATGACCTAGGTGGTCTATTAGAAAACCGAGGCCTAAACTCTCCTTGGGATTCTATGAACTCCTCCATAGATTTGGCCCTCTTAGAATATCCTCTTTCCAATTCTTGTGTTCTTTTTCTTTGCCTCTAATCCTCTATTTTTTGTGCAAAAGACTGTATCCTTGCTATGTCCATGTCCTTTTTCAAAGTAGCAATAGTACAATATCTAACCAAATATAGATTCAATCTATTCACATATTGATAACTCTATCATCCATAGTAGCTACAACATTAGGAGCATACCTAGACAAGGAGTTAAATCGGAGGTTGTACTCCCTCACGCTTATATTTCCCTGGCAAGATTCAAGAACTGATATGCATGAGCCTCTAGAATTATGAATGGAAGGTAATGATCAAGAAATGCCTCCTTGAACTCTTTCCAAGTAGCTGAAGATGCGTCTATACCCCTAGATCATTTCTAGTCTTCATACCAAAATATAGCCTCCCCTTTGAATCTATATGCTGCTAGCTCAACTGTATCTTTACTCGACATATGCATGACATCTAGAGCCCTTTGGATATTATCAATAAAGTCCTATGGGTCTTCATTAAGATCTTATCTGGTGAATATGGGAGGATCTAATTTAAGAAAATCCTGCATTCGCAGGCTAGCTGCCCTATCTACACCACTAGAATCGGTGGTTGGAATGGCTTGTCCTTGAGCTTGTCCAGCAACTATATGAGCCAATAATTGTACTGCATTCCTTAGATCTTGGTCAGCAGCATTAATAGGTGGTTCTGTGGATGTGGTTCTTCTCCTTCTTAGATCTTCTGGAGATGGAGCAGTAGAAGAAATTTGGGATACAAAATCAGCTTGTGCCTTGCTTTGATTAGCTCATTTAGGTGGTGATTTGCTAGTCCCCTCTCCAGCAGCCATGTCTATTCACTTACCTGTATTCTTACTCCTTCTTTTAACCGGCATCTTTACTATACTAAAAGAAAAAAATAGGTTCAATGGTTAAATATGACTTCACCTATAACATGGGCTCTATTGCACGATCTAAGATATGAATAAAAAGAAACAACCCTTAAATGTCCCATAACCTCCTATTTATAGATATGGTGTACAAAACACCCATAAATAAGACTTTGCATAGATACGGCTTTGTAGACACCCTAGGATGACCTGCTTTGATACCACTTTTGTCATGCCTCAACTCCTATTGGGGACGACAGGCACCCGTAGCCGTAAAGGCTTGAAAGAACCAATTCATAACCTTGAACTTCTCATGCATGTAACTATGACAACCAAAGGTTCTAACCAACATGATATTATGTATTAATGAGAATAATTACATAGGCATGTATCGAGGTGTTTTAACATATTAGAGAGTGGGAACAAGGTAATTGGCTACATGGAATGTAATGTGTTACTTTTACGTATCACTTGTTATTGGATAACCTTGGAAGCTTACTTGATGGAACAAATATTCGATTTCATGCCAAAGAGTACATAATAGAGTATACCGTACATACCTGGTTGTACAACTCCAATACCAGTCCAACTCGACTTTCCACCCTTTTAGATTACTTACCTATAATGAAATATATGGAAAACTAGTATCAGCAAACAACCGTCATATTTTGTCTATTTAACTTCACCAAAATAACAATTGGGAAGTAAGCCTTTACTCTATCAATCAAGGGTGTTATCTTAACCTTTTTCTCCTCTAATTACACCCATATACCATACATGTTGCTTCAGCTTCCTTACACATTCCAAATAATACACAAAACAGATTATGCAGTAACAAATGCATTAATTAGTTCGCTGGTGTACCACCACACCTTTCCTCTATATTTATATTTGAATTAGTGACACCTTTCTCCAATAAAATCCTGGCAGCCCACAACATATACAAACAAAACATTCCATAAAATAGCCCAAATTTCCTTTTATTGTGGCAATCAATTATTAAACTCATCATCTCTTGAGTTCTCAATAACAACACATCTATAATTCTCTATCAAATTCATAAACACGGAGAAAAAAATGGAGAAGTCACCTTACCTCAATTCTGAAACTTATTCTTTTAAATTTGAACTCCTTAAGAAATCCAACTTTTACTTTCCTTCACACTTTAAACCAAAGAAGAAAAGAGATCTCTTAATAACCAAGAAAATTAAGCAATTAGTTTGTTCTATATTCTCCATGTATTTATAATTAGGCACCTATAGCATGTTTTCCTAAGCTGTCAAGAGATAATTAAGCTAAAATATAAGTTTTTTCACTTACCTTGTACTGCAAAGATTTGTTTTCTTTAAGAACCCTAGAAAGGAAAATAGAGCTGCTCCTAGTTTCTTAAAAGGAAGTAGAGAGAGTTTGTGAAGTGTAACCCTTTTTTATGACTTAATAATAAGGGAGATGACCAAAAACTTCTTCTTATAAAACCTCTATTTTTGTCCATCCAACTAGCTAATTTTGGACCTCAAATTTAATTAAATTGGTCCAAGTAGGTGATACACTTACTTAAGGAGTTCAAGCAGCTCAAAATATCAAAGCGGGTGATGCACCTACTTGCTTAATTTCTTAGTTCGGCTCAATTATATTTGGGCCTTGGTAGATTTGAAAATTGGGCCTTTTCTCCATTTTTCTTCTTCTTTTACTTAATTTAGGCCCAAGAAAGTATTCTAATGAAGGCCAAATCTGATTCATGGACTTCGTCCGTTAACTTGGCTCATATAGCTCAAGTAGGTGACTCACCTACTAGCTTAAGTAAGTCAAGCAAGAACCTCAATATTTTGTTCCATTTTTATCTCCTAAACCCTTTAATCTAACCTTAAACTTATACACACTTGGTCACTTTAAAATTCAGATTCAAATATAAACTTATGATCCCAAGTTTAAATAGTTGTATCGATGTTAACCTGGTTGCATCACATTAAACTGTGCGGTGAACATCTATAATTCTATCTACACAATTAATACTTGCATAACAAATCACATCTGTTACCTATACCATAAGGCTATACCAAGTTCCATATAATTAGAACAAGTACAAGCAAAATACAGGATGTTACAGATTTGGGATCTTGGATAACACTTATTTAAATGATTGCCTTCTGATTTGTGGTAAGATTTCACCCTTTTATGATACAATTTCATATTTCTTGTTCAAAAGGCCTAAACCCTTGGAAGCTTGATTTTAGCCCCAAATTTCCTCGAATTTCATCCATTTTTTGGGTAATATTCCTTGAGCATGATCGAATGTTGGGTTTGTGTCAGAAACTTGATTTTTCTATAATTAGGACCCACGTGGGATTTTGGGTAATTTTTGGATCCAACGCACAATAGTGGAGTATGGGTATCATTATACGCAAATTGATGAGTAGAATGGCATTTTATTTGCTTGGCATATTGCAGAAGCTTCTTGAAAATGACAAATGGCGATTTGGCCGATATTTTGAGCTTTTTCGATGTCTAGTTAAGCTAGGTTTTACCTTCTTAGATTGAGCTAATTCGTAGTATGTTTATTATATTGCGTTAGATTTTGGATGGGTTTTAGGTGTTGGTATGATAAATTAAAATACTCAAGATTAGTTGGATCATTTAAGCTATTTTGAATTTCATTTTGGGGATGATAAGCCTAGTTAACCATAACTTTAGGTAAAGTTGATCTTGTAGGATTATGCTTAGGTTGGAAATGCTGTAGTTATTAAACTAATGAGGAGATTACCATAGACACTTGAGTTTAAGTGAAACCTACCTAAATTGCCTTACCTTAGGTAGAATTGTCATATTTTTTCTACATTAGGAGTAACTGCTATATTACGGATAGTTGTGGCTTGTTCATCATCTAATAATAGATTTGGATAACTTATCCTAGTTTGGGGTAGACATTTTGATATGCTTGTGTAATCAAGAAATATGGTTATTTTGGTGATATTTATATGCCTTGATACTTATTGGTTATGATGGATGACTTTTGAAGTAATGCTTAATGGTTATGTAATGAATGAGTTATTGACTAAGCTTATGTTATTGATGAGTTATTGTATGTCATTAATTTGGCTATTGTTTGATCTACCAAATATACTATAGAATGAACCCTTGATTACAATATTGACTTAGACATACGTTCTATTATTGATTAAGTTAACGAATAAGCTATTAACTATGCAAGTGATCATGCTTATCGATATATTAGCATTTACACTATTATTCATGCTAGAGGCTATGCTTAATGACTACATTGGCGATTAAGTTATTGATCATGCTATAAAATATAGATTATGCCATGGATAATCTATTGATCAAACTATTGGTAAGCTATCGATTATACAAATGATAAGTTATCTATTATGCTAATAATAAGCCATTGATTGGGCTATTGATAAGTTATCGTCTATGCTTGGTAGAACAAATTGATTATGTTAGAAATCATCTTTATTGACTAAAATGATGAATATGGTATGGATTATCGTAAAGAGCATGTAGATTGATAATATTAGAGACTATGCCATTGATTATGTTAAAGGTCATGCTAATTTACTATATTGGAAATTATGTTACTGATTATGCTAAAGCCCACGATTTCGATTATGATTATTGATCATGTTAATATATTAGTTAATGGATATGCTATTAAATACTCTAATAATCGTGCTATTGGCCATGATAATGATGATATGATTACTGGTTAAATTCTGGATACTACTTATGGTATGAACTATCCAAATACAAGTTCAAGTCCAGATAATGATGATGATATCGATTATTTGTATCCAGTATAAATCCGGAGGATGGATATGATATTGATGATGATAATAATAATGATATTGATTATTTATACCCGGTATAAATCCAAGGATGGCTATGATATTGATGATGATAATTATATTGATATCAATTATTTATACATTGTAGAAATCCAAAGGATGGCTATGATATTGATAATGATTATAATGATGATATTAATTATTTATACCCGATAGAAATCCAAGGGATGGCTATGATAGTGATGATGAAATTGATGATGACATTAATGAGGATATCATTAAATATCCATACCAATGTGAGTCTGGATATATATACACTCACACACCTTATACTATGATGTTATACTTATTATAATATGATGATATCTAGGTGTGAGATTGACAATAGATATAGTGTAGTATGACATGAATGGATTGAAGAGATATAAGGATTTGTTGATAGATATTGATTAGTTGATACATGTTTGTTAGTTTATAAATAATGACTACTTGATAATTGATGATTAGCTTCTTGACGCTACCCTACTAAGGGCATTGTCGTAATTGGTGTTCCATGTCCGACCAGGACAGAAGACCTCCCCTTTTACCTAACCAAACCTTCTGTCGGCTGCCCTAAGTTGGCTTAATTCTTAGCATATAACAATATAGTGCAATAGCTCACATAAAGAATCTGGGATAGGATCACAACCATGACGAGCCTAACCGAGTACAACCATCCCATACCAACAATCAAACCATACCAAGCCATTCCAAAACAAGGGCCATAAACCAGGCCATAACCAAATATATCCCAAAACATAATATAATTAATTCCAAAATGAAATATGATGGAATAGTAAGAAATCATGTCCGATGATGCCATCCTTCCAGCTTATTCCAATGCCAAGGCTAACATCAATACCGATTCGGCCCATTCCAACCCATAGAAGTACCAAAAAGCCTCTAACCATAAGATTATTAATATCTGGTTGGGATATGCCCCCAACCATAGCCAAAACCAATATCCATAATAAAATCAAAGTGTCTAGAAATATCCATAACATGAAATTGAGCCTTTCAAAAGGATGGAAGCTCACCTGCTTAGTCCAAATATTGTCCCCGAGTCAATCACTATGTAGAAGGGGTAGAACCATTTTTTTCCTGCATAGCATGGGTATACATATACCATTAGACGAGTGATAGAGTGACCGCTAGCATGAAATTAGTATAAGGATAATATAATTCCATTTATAAAACCAAGTAAAACCATCTGTATGCATACAACCATACTTATATATATAACCATGCCGGGAAAGGGGAGCAAGTTTAACATTCCTTTAAAACCTTTTCCTAGGATGTGTAGCTTTGGTGTCCTAATCCACCCAAAGGCTATTTGGGTTCAGGACCCCCTGTTGAAAGTGCCCCAGTACGTGTAGCCACATGACCAGGGAAGAAAACGTAGGATAACTAGTACATCCAACAAAATATGGTGTGATATCATCCACACGGTCACCAAGACCAACCTCACATAGACTAATATTAGTTTCAAGTTTTGGTCCCCCCCCCCCCCCCGGATCTCTGCCTTCCACGGCTTTGCTACACATCGCGTCATTATTTTCAGGTTAAAACTACTTTTAAAGTAACCGAACCATTATCTATTTATTAACTAAGGCCATTAATATTGTTACCGTCATACCAATCCTTACTTGCAAGTATTATCCATAGGCAACCATATATAGGTTTATAAGGAAATTCAAGTGCCCTCCATTTAGCATATTAAGACACTTGGGAAATTCCATGTACCCCTCAGGAAAAATCATCAGCCATTTACCATTCGAAGCTATTTAAATCATGTATAATTCCTTTACCATGTTTTAAAATAAGCAAGAGTTCCATTAAAAGTAGTCAATGTAACATATCTTTATAAGTATTTTGTCAAACACATTAGGGGCATAATATAACCGAAACCAATTCCAATTCCAATTACCATCAAATCATTCCCATGCAATATTATTATCCAAAACCACAGTTAATGCATATAAAAGCATAATTAAAACCCTAGGAAACCATAACCAACCATTTAGTATCAAATTCCCCAATTTATATTGGAAACCAAAATTATACAATCAATGAAGTTAGGAAAACATCCATAAAAACTATGCTAATAGTTAGAATTAACAATGAGGGAAGAGAACATGCCTTAAACCAAGATGATGATGGAAATAAATCACCACGACAAGCCATAAATCAATCCTTTAGTTGAAACCCTAGCTTCCCTTGCCCAAAATTTTTTGAGAGAATTATAGAGTGTTTAGAAGAGTTTTTAAGTGTTAATGAATGGAATAATAAGGTAAATAACCTTCCAAGTATGTTAGAAGTCGTGGGGCCTTGTTAGAGTAAGTGGGGAATCGTTCAAAATACCCCAACTTAAATTTCACAAAAATCTCGTGTTTGGGGTACGACTGACCCTCATGAGTCGTGCCCTTCCAATACGAGTGGTACCCTCCACTCATATCCTAGCCTCAAACTTTGGATCAAATACTGTCCATCATAGGACTCATCCTACCAAGTCATATCAAAAGCATAAGATTCGTATCCCTGGTAGATTTAAACTCAAGGAAAATTTAGAGACTGTCCACCATATGAGTCCTAGATATGACTCGTACCCTGACGTACAACTCATGGTAAGCCACTCAAACTCAGATCCAACCTAAGTAACCAAGTCTAAGATTAATTTAAGGAATCAAACAATCTATAACCACCAATAGACTCATAGCCCTAAGTCATATACATTTCTGTAACAAAAATCTATCCCACCAACCAACACTAGTCAGCATATGATTGGACCATACCATTTGTACCGTAACATACGGATCATACCCATAAGTTGTATTGGGTCTAGAGACCAAAATTCCAAAAAATTATCTAGGGTCCAACAACTAGGGTGTTTCAATCTCCCCCACTAGGAACATTCTTCCTTGAATAAGGTACTAGGTAGGGGTACCCACACACACGAGTCATTTTCATTATCAAATTTATTTCCTATCTTTAACAAAGTTTCATAACAAAAGGGCAACGATATTAATCTTTTCTTTAACAAACATTGAAAATAAAGATGTGTTGGAGACTCATACCTTCAGCACAGATCCTAGGGGCAGAAAACAAATGCAGATATTTGGACTTCATGTACTCCTCCACTTTCCATTTAGCTTCTTACACCTTATAGTTCCACTAAAGTACCTTAACCGAAGCCACATCCTTGTTCCGCAACCAATGAACCTGCCTATCCAAGATCTCAACTAGGACCTCTTCATAAGACAAAGAATCTAAGATACCTAATCATTCCAAAGGAACAATCGAAGAAGGATAGCCAATGCACTTCTTCATAATAAATATTACAAACTCTCCACAAAACCTCATAAGGACTAACATACCAGGGACTGAGCTTCCCCTTCTTACCAAACCGCACTATTCTCTTCATGGGAGATAACTTGAGAAAAATCTTATCCCTAGCCTAGAACTCTAAGTCTTTATGCCTAACATCCACATAGGACTTTTGTCTACATTGGGAACCCTTAAGCCTCTCCCGAATGACCTTCACATCCTCCATAGCTTGGTAAATCAAGTAGGGACCAAATATGTCTACCTAACCAAGCTCAAACCAACCAATAGGAGACCTACACCTCCTACCATACAATACCTCAAAAGGGGCCATACTAGTACTAGAATGATAGCTATTGTTGTAAGCAAACTCCACCAAAGGTAGATTCTCAACCAAATTGCCACCTCAAGCTCAAAGAATATCCTTTCATGTCTTAATAGTTCTCTCTGCTTGCTCATCCATCTATGGGTGGAAAGTAGTACTCAGACTAACCTTAGTCCATAAGCCACTCTGAGATGTAAATTGCATCCCACTTTATAAATAATTAAAACAGGCACCCCATGAAGCATCATAGTCTTCCAAAAATACAGCTTCGTATAATCCTCCATCGAGAAAGTAATCCTCACTAGAAAAAAGTAAACTGACTTAGTTATCCTATCCTCAATGACCCAAATTGAATTATATTGATTCTAAGACCAAGGAAGAGTGATAACAAAGTCTATATTGATCACTTTCCACTTTCATCTGGGAAAATCAATTTCTTGATGCAAACTCTCTTGGCCTCATGTGCTCAACTTTAACCCATTGACACACCATGTACTTAGCCATAAAATCAGTCACATCCTTCTTTATTCCATTCCACCAACAGATATCCATTAGATCATGATACATCTTAGACGAGCTGGGATGAACAATATAGTGTGACTCATGTACCTCATCCAAAATCCTTTATTGCAAACCATCGACATTAGTAACACACAACCTCCCTTGGAATCGTAAAGTACCATCACTACTGATCTCAAACACCACTACCTTTTGCCCATTAATGTCACTCTTAATTTTTATCACGATAGGGTCTAGCACTAGATTTCTCTTAAACTCTGCACCAAGAGATGATTGAACCACTTCTTGCCTTACCACTCCACCATCCTTGCAGTCCAAGAGGCGAAATCTAAGATTAGCTAAGTGTTGAATATCTTTCACCAATTCCCCACTTTTCTTCCTCCACATAAGCCAAACTATAATGGATAACCTTTTAAGAGCATCAGAAACAACATTAGCCTTACCTGGGTGATAGTGAAGACTCATATCATAGTCCTTGAGAAGCTCAAGCCATCTCATCTACCATAGATTAAGCTCTTTCTAGGTGAACATAAACTGTAGACTCTTCTGATTAAAAAAGATATCCGCGTAAATACCATCAAAAAAATGCCTCCATATTTTTAAAGCAAACACAACCGCCAATAGCTTAAAATCATGAGTAGGATAATTCCTCTCATGTACCTTTAATTGCTTGGAAGCATATACAATCACCTTCCAATGTTGCATTAACATACAACTAGAACCTACTTGAGATGCATCACAATAAACCACTAACCCTTCATTGCCTCCCTGCAAAGTATGAATAAGAGCCGAATTTAACTTATCCTTCAACTTCTTAAAACTTCCTTCACAACCATCTGACTAAGAAAACATGACCTTCTTCTAAGTCAACATAGTCAAAGGAGAAGCTATCGACAAAAATCTTTCCACAAACCACCTATAATACCTGGCTAAACCTAAAAAGCTCCTAATGTTGAATAGAGCAGTGGGTATAGGCCACTTCTGCACCACAACAACCTTTTACGGATCAACCATGATCCCTTCACTAGAAATAATATAATCCAAGAAAGTGTTCAACCAAAACTAATGCTTAGAGAACTTGGAACACAATGATGTTCCTTTAAGGTCTGCCACACCACATAGAGATGATTAGTATAATCTACATCACTGTTCAATTAAACCAAAATGTGATCAATAAATACAACAATAAAGAGATCCAAATACTATAAAAACCATATTCATCAGATCCATAAATGCCGATGGAGCATTAGTCAACCAAAATGACATCACCAAAAATTCAAAGTGCCCATACTGAGTACGAAAGGTCATCAGGGATATACACCTCCCATATCTTTAGCTGACGGTACCCAGACTGAAGACCTATCTTAGAAAAAAACTTGGCACCTTGAAATAGGTCAAACTAATCATTTATCCTTAGAAGGAATACTTATCTTTTAACGTCACTTTGTTCAACTTCCTATAGTCAATGTACATACGAATAGAACCATCTTTTTTGCACACAAACAACACCGGTGCACCCCATGGGGATATACTAGGACTAATAAACCCCTTATTCAGAAGATCCTTAAGTTGCTCCTTGAGTTCCCTCAACTTAGCCTGATCTTTTCTATACAGAGGAATAGAAATTAGATGAGTTTTGCAGAACTAGTTCAATACCAAACTTTATTTTCCTATTAAGAGGAACAACAAAAAGATCATCTAAAAAACCTCTAGAAACTCATTAACCACTAGAACTGGCTGGAAAGAAGGACCTTCTGAGTTAGAATATTTAACTTAGACTAAGTAATAAAGACAACCTTTAGAGCTTAATCTCTGAGCTCTAAGATAAGAATTCAATCTCTCCCTAAGAGCTAAAGAACCACCCTCTCATTCTATAACTGGCTTACCAGGGAACCTAAAGATAACCCTATGAGTCCGACAATCCAAGTATGCATAATAAGAATGTAACCAATCCATACCTAAAATTACATTGAAATCTACCATATCTAAACCTCTACTTTCCTGAGATTGGGTAACCTGTGCCAAAAAATTATCACCACCATGATGATGCTTGTTGTTGGAATGATAAGGATCAGTAGTAGAAAAGTAGGAACCAGATCTCCCTACTTCTTTTCTTTTCATTTACCACCATCCCAACCACCCTAATACTGAGCACCTGCTTAGTCAAAAAACCTGGTCCTCTTACCCTGTCTAACCCCAAACTCCACCTATTTTTCTTTTTCATCATCCACTTGTTGCATATAAATAATTAACCTAGAGATGATCATATCTTTAATCAAAAAGGTATTCTTGCATTCAAAAATCAGATCCTAATTTAAACCAAGAACGTGATTCCTTATTCTTGCTCGAATGTCAGCAACTAAATTAGGAGCATACCTTGAATTGATAAAACTTCAAGTCATATTCCTTTACAGACATCCTCCCCTGCTTGAGGTTCACAAACTCCTCTATCTTTGCTTCCCTCAACTCTTGCTGAAAGAACCGATCTTAGAAGGCCTTAAAAAAGGTATCCCACAGGACTGATTCATCTACATCACCCCTATCCTTGTCCCACTCTTCATACCACTAATATGTAACCTCTTTGATCTAATAAGAAACAAATTTTACCCCTTCCACATTAGTATCCTTCATCACTTAAAAGATCTTTTCTATTTCATCCAAGAAGCCCTGTGGATCCTTCTCCATCTTTACTCCAAAAAAAGTTAGAATACCCATCTTTATACATTAGCTAACCCTTGTGGCCACAGCAAACAAAGCACCAGTCGCACCCATCTCAGCCTAAGTAGCAATAATTTGAATAATTATATGAATAGACTGATGGAATTTCATATTAGTCACCTTACCTTAAGGAGGACTAGTAGAACCCTGTAGAACTTTAAAACTATCAAAGATAGGATCGTGAGATCAAAGATGAACCCCAAAAGTAGGATGCACCTCTTCAGTATTACCCCAGATGGGGTAAAAGAATTTTCTTATGGTCTAGATCTATGAGGCATGATCTAAAGTAGGAACAAATAATTATTAGAAAAGATTCCAAGAATGAAAATAGAATACCAACAAAGTGAAACATTCCTAAATGCCTTGTATACTATCCCATATGAGTGTGGCATGCTAAATACCCTTAAAAGAGACTATACTCAACACGACTTTATGGATTTCAAATTGACCATGAACCTAGGCTCTAATACCAACTTGACATGACCTGATCAGGGGCCTTGTCATAATGGGCATCCCAAGTCTAACTAGGACTAGAGAAAGCCCATGTTACCTAACGTAACCTCTAGCCGCCTGCCCTGTGTTTGATGTTTCTGAGTATATAACAAGATAGTGCAATAGCTCACATAAAGACTCTTGGAAAAGATCACAATCATGACCAACCTAACTGAGTCCAACCATCCCATACCAACAATTCAACCATACCAAACCTTTCAAAAATAAAGGCCATAAATAAGGCCATAACCAAAAATTACCCAAAACATAATATAATTATTTCACAAATAAAAAATGATGGAACAGTGAGAAATTTGTCTGGTGGTTCCAATCTTCCATCTTATTCCAATACCAAGGCTAACACGAATATCGATTCCACCCATTCCAACCTATAGAAGTACCACAAAGCCTCTAACCATAAGAGTATTAAATTTGGTAGGGATATGCCCCCAACCATAGCCAAAACCAATATCCAAAATAAAATCAAAGTGTCTAGAAATATCGATAACATAAAACTCAGCCTTTTGGAAGGATGTAAGCTTACCACTTCAGTCGAAATGTTGTCCCCCAAGTCAATCACTATGTAAGAGGAGTAAAACGGCTGGTTCCTGTAAAGCGTAGGTATACAAATGCTAGTAGATGGGTGAGCGAGTGACCACTAGCATGAACTTAGGATAAGGATAAAATAATGTCATATATATAAACAAGTAACACCATACATATTCATAAAACCATACATATGTATAACCATATTGGGAAATGGGACTGGGTTTAGCATGCCTTTAAAACCTTTTCTTGGGCAGTGTAGCTTTTTCATCCTAAACTACCCATGGGCTATACGGGTTCAGCTCCCCCTGATGAAAGGGCCCCTATGCCTGTAGCCGCATAACCAGTGAAAAAAAACTAGGATGTTTTATACATTCCCCAAAATATAGTGTGACATCATGCATACGATCACCAAGACCAACCTCAGATCGACAAATATGAGTTTCCAATTTTAGGCCCCCCAGGACCTCCACCTTTCATGGCTTTGCTACACATTCTTCCATTATTTCCCAAATAACCAATTTCTGCATGAACTATATCTCCTTGATCATCCCTTAAACAATAGGCCTATGAGCTTTTACCTAGATTTCCTTTAGAGGCCCCATCTATATTATACTTATACCATCCCTGGTTTTATATTTCCCAATATACTATCTTGCATCTGATATTAGGTCTCATCTAATTTAGCTGTTGTAGGATATCTGGCCATATTGTAGGAAACTCCAGTGTTGGTTTCCTAAACTTTAGCAGCATTCTCAATTGCCTAGTGACATTATAAATTACCCTATGACCTATCACCATTTCCTTTTATGTTTCATTGAGTCTCTTCTTTTCCATAGCTCCTCTAAGATAATTGTTGGTAGTGCTCTAAAATATATCTTTTCTCTCTACCTCACCTAAGCTACCCACCAAGCCTGAACTATTTCTCTCAAGATTAAGCCTTGAATAATGATTCCTACAAAATAAGAGAAATAGGACCATGTCCTATTAGCTACATAAGATCATAACATCACATGTGCTGGGTTGTGACAACACCAATAATTAGAATGACCATGCACTCTCTATCTCAACAAAAATTCTTCCTTTCCACATTCTCCACATGAAAAAAAATCATCTTAAAAGGCATCCTTTTAATCCATAATTTCCTGTAAAAATAAGATGGTTCCTCTCTTTGTCTCACATATTCCCAAATTGTTTTTATAGTAAAAACTCTTCCTTTTTCCACACTCCATATTGGTTTATCTTGTATTGCCTATTTTTGATTTGGAATTGCATTCTGAATCACATGCTCTACTATCTTTTCAGGTAACTCCTATTTTATCAAATTTTTACTCCATCTTTTTTCTATCATTAAGTCTTTTACAATTTGCAACTTGGGATCCCATTCTTTACTATCTTGTAGAATTTAGTAAAAATCTCCCAAACCACTCCAATTGTCAATCCACAAATGAGAATTTTCTCCTCTAACCTTCAAAAAATGTGATGATCAATGTTATCTCTAACTTGTAACATCTTTTTACAAAATTGAGAACTCCCTCCCACTTTCCACTAGACATTCTTAGGATGCAAATTCTTACAGTATTTGTTAAATATATATTTACTCCACGGGGTCCTTTTAGTTCTGAAATTCCACCATAGCTTACAAAATAAGGCTGTTGAAACATCTACCAACCTTCTAAAACCTAATCCTCCTTCTGCCTCAGGTGAACACATTGCCTTCCAAGATACCCAATGTCTTCCTTTTCCCCCATTGTACTACTACAGAAAAACTTAGCAAAGATTTTTTTAAATAGTAATCAATATATTTTGAGGAGTTTTCATAACAGATAAACAGTGTAAGGGGATTATTTAAAGTACATGTTAAATTAGAACTGTCCTGCCTCCAAATGACAATAATTTTCCTTTCCATGCTTGAAGCTTATTTGTAATTCTATTCATAATCTACTGATAATAAATTTATTCTTTCTTTTATACAAAACTGGACATCCCAAATATATAATAGAATGGGTTGTCTCAAAATGCCTGTTGCTACCTATGCTACCACCACTGCTCCTTGTGAGACCTTTTCATAAAAATATAAAACAATTTTCTCCTTATTGATCTTTGGACCTGAAATCCTCCTATACTTCTCAAAATTTGCAGTGACTATTTGAATAATAGCCACTTCTACCTTACATAAAATGATCATATCATCTGGAAAAGCAAGATGATTAATCTTAGAGCTTTCTGTGGGTATGCCAAAAGACTTAAAGTCTTTACTGACTAATAACTATTTCAAACTTCTAAAGAATAATGTAGGAGATAACGGATCTCCTTACTTTAGTCCTTTAGATGACTTGATATAACCTTTAGGTTATCTATTAAGTAAAATAAAGTACCAATTATTAGACAGTAATCTGAAAACCATATCAATTATCTGCTCATAGAAACCTACCCTCGTCAGTACTTTGGTAATAAAAAGTCATTCAACTCTATCATAAGCCTTCATCATATCTAATTTCAGTACCATGTTGGGTAGCTTCCCTCTTTTTCTAATTTTTGATAATATTTCTTGTACTAGTAGAATGTTTTTAGCTATACTTCTACCCTGCACAAATCCAGCTTGCTCCTCAGAAACCATGCTAGGCAATACACTCTTTAGTCTTTCATGGACAATTCTAGAAAAGACCTTATTCACAAAATTACTTAGTGAGATAGGTAAAATGTAAGAGAATGTGTTTACTACTAACTTATTTGGTAATAACAACATATTAGTATGAGTAATAAAACTTGGTAGCTGTTGTCCACAAAAGAAAGCTATAACCATCCGGTGAATATCTTCTATTACTATACTCCATGCCTCTTGAAAAAATGCACCTATCATACCATCGGGTCCTACAACACTATCTTTATTTAGTCCCATTACTACTACTTTCACTTCCTTCATGGTAGGAATTCTCTTCAACTCTTCATTTTGTCTTTCTGTTATGAGCTTTGGAAGAAGTTCCAACATTGAAAAATCTTCAGCATCCTCCTACTTTTTGAATTATTATTGGAAAAAGAACCTGCGGCTTCAGAAATCTCCTTTTTATTTTCCAACTATACTCTTTCTGCATTATGAATCCTTTTTATTCTTAGTCTGGCCCTTCTACCATTTACTACTACATGAAAAAATCTAGTATTTTTTCCTCTACTTTAAACCATTGAAAACCTGACTTCTGTTTCCAAAATTCTTTCTCCCTTCTCAATTGTAAAGCTAATTCCTCATATGTTTGTGACAATTTAGTTCTATTTGAAATTGATGGCTCTGATTCAAACTATTGCTCCCTTACTTTTATGACCTCCTCCAATGTAGCAATCACTTGGAAAATATTTCCAAAAGTTTGTTTCCTCCATATAACCAGTGTTGATTTAGTATTCTTTAGCTTTTTCTGGAACTTAAGGAAAGGACTTCCCTCAAAATCTATTTTCTAGCTTTGCCTAATGACATCCATGCATGATTCCTCTTTTAGCCAAAAATTCAAAAACTCAGAAGGTGAACTCTTGTAATTTTAAATTGTATCGCCATTGGAGCATGATCTGATCCACTCCTTACTAGATATTCTACCTCTATATCATAAAACAGATCCTGCATTTAATCATTTACCAAAAACTCTATCCAACCTCTTGAAAATGCATTTCTCATCTATTCTGCCATTCCACCATATATACTTGTTGCCTTTAAAAGCAATTTCATCTAGATGGAAAATATTAATGCAATGGTTAAAATCATTAATCTTTTCAATAGTGACTGGTAGGCCTCCAATCTTCTCATCCCCATTTCTGACAATATTAAAATCTCTTCCTACCATCCAAGAATCCTAGATAAAACTAGCTAGCTCTCCCATATACTCTCACAATTCTAATCTTTCATACTGAGTACATTTTTCATGAACTAGAGTGACAAAGACAGCTGAATTAATAAACCGACTTTTGACTTTGAGAGTGAGTAACTATTCTTCATCTTTAATAATGTTGTATTCCATGAATGCATCCATGAATGCCCATATCTTACCTGACCTATTAACCACATCATGCTGCATACCTAATCTACCTTTGTACTCTTCTATTTACTGACCATCTTGAAATGTTTACATCAAACTAATAAAACCAAACTGATGCCTTTTATGCATTATGATGAGCCTTGTAAAATCTTTCTATGTATTCACTGATCTGATATTCCAAATTAATCCATTCATTATGACAGTGTTTTGATGGCTTGACTCCTTATCTACATTGCACTTTCTATTACTTTATTTTTTTCTTCTTCTATTTACTTCCATGTTTTGCACTTAGTGATTTGATTTTCTTAGGAGATAAATCCCCTTCATTAGCCATTTTATCAATGTTATACTCTTGATCTTCATCATCTAGATCTTCATTATTTTCATTCATCACTTCCATCATACTTTCTGCCTCCATTGCAAGAGGTTCCACTCTTTCTATTATTTTTTCCTACTTGTCCTCATTGTTTTTCAAAATCAACATTAATTATTTACCCATTACCTACTCTTGTTGATTCACTATTAGTTGATCATATAACTCTTGAGCTATCTGTATTTATGATTGTTCTACTGTCACTTCTACATGCTTCTCATTTACTATGTTTTGGCCTTCTACTTATGTCTGCTATTGTATCTATTCCTCTACTACCTTTTCTTGCTCCTAGCCAAAAGTGGCATTGTCCTAATCTTTTGTGCTTTATGTTTTCTACTAGATGGTTTAAACTTCTTACAATTCCTTATGCTTTTGATTTAAGGCCTCGAAAGCATTTGAAACTTTCATATCTTTCCTTTCTTCCTCTATAGCTCCTATAATATGGCTATACCTATCCTTATTATACTTACTTCTTTATTGCAATGGATTCTTATTGCTTGTTACATTATATTCTATTTGTTCAATTTGAACCTCTTCTCCTTCTTTCCATTCATTACCATTTTGGTTTTGCTTTTGAGTCTTGTCATAGAGTTTTGGATAAAGATATCAACAAGTTGTTTCATTATGACCCTATAGACAACACTCCTTACAGTATTAAGGCTTATAATCATACTATATTTTTATCCATTTTGATTTTATCTCCCCTATGTCTTCATCTTTTTCTCTGATTCTCACTCTATGTGGAAGTTTAGCAACCAGATCCACTTCTATTTTAACTCTAATGCAGCTAGGCCTAGTATGATTTTGTTTATCCATATCCACCATCAATGGTTTTCCTACTACTGAAGCTATTGAAAAAATAGCATCCTTGGCAAAAAAGTTTGTTTACAAATCTGGCATTGAAATCCATGCAATTCCAATCGTAGTTTCTACATCAGTCTCAAACCATGGATCCTATTTAAGTGTTCTCATTTGCTAGTATATTTCATTAATTTTGATATGATATACAGGTGTTGATAAACTGACCAAAAATACTATTAAATGACCTCAAATAAGAATTTCAACAGGATCATTTATCTCTGAAATATGGATTTTAGGCTAGGGGGACCCTTGGTTTAGGTTCTGAAGCTTCTAGACTTGTTTTGGGCTATTGGGTGGATTATATGAAATGAAAATATAGGTGCAGGTCCCACATTTAATCAAAGAAATATTAGGATGAAAGTTTCAATTATTCCATTGAGTGAGTCTTGAATGTAAAAGTTGGTATAGTAGTTTAGTTTGTTCGTGCACATGGGGTTCTGAATAAATCTCGAGCACCTGGTGGGAGTTCATTTTTGACTTAGCAAATTTGGTGCATAGAACCATCTATAGCAACCTCTTAAGTGACCAAGGAATCATTTTAGAAATCATCCTTAGACCCGTCGAGCCGCTAAAGCGATGACCTTACATCTTAATCGGAGGTTGCTTAGGTGGTACTCGATCGCTTAGGTGAAGGACTGATATTTTTTGGGGATTTCTTAAGGTTTAGTCACTTATGAGATCATTCAGACTCTTTAGAAGTATTTGTCGGGGATTAAATCCCCTTCTTCACCCAAATATCCCATTATTTTCTTTTCTATTTTTCCACTATTTTGAGAGCATGGAGAGAGGAAAGGGTGAGGAATCATCCATTGAAGTTAAGGTAAGTTAGCATAATAATCCTTGGTCATTTATCATTATTTTTTCTATCAATTTCCATCCTATTTCAAGGTAAATTTTAATAAATTAGATCTTTAAATCCCTATATGATGGGGGATGATTTGGGCCCTAATTTATGTACCATTTGTTCTTAACTTTTAAGCACACATTCCTTCTTCGAGGGACCTCATGAAAAATTTAATTTTTGATTCCATTGATGTGCCTTGTGATCCCATTCTTGATCCAAATGATGTGTATTTTACTAATTTGATAGAGTGATGGAATTTTAGAATTGTAGAGCAAAGGTAGACAATTTTTTGATGATTTAAAGGCTTGTGGTTCAGCATCTATGTATGATTTGTTCAACTCGTCCTCACTAGATCGTGTATGATATATATTGCATGTTAGGTAAGGATGCCAAGATAGGATTTAGAGTTGAACACAATGACTTAGCCTAATTTAGGAGTTTGGGGATAGAGGGGTGTATAGACCCTTAATACTAAATACTTATTATGACTATAAGATCCTCTTACCCTAGTTTTTAACATGTTAAGGGTACTTGAGGCTAAGGAACTTCAGTATGAGATTTACTACTTGGCTTATAGGATTATCATATTTTCCCAAATTATAGTATTTATATTATGCTAGTTATATATTATCGAGCATGAGGCCGTGGTTACGATACCAGTTGGACTCTAGGTAAGTATTCGATCTTTATAAAGGATGTGGTTTTAGGTGATGGACACTTAGATGCTTATGATTATATTATTTAGATACTGGTGATTTCATGTATAGATTATGGTACATTCATGCTCACTTAGTGATACGATTCCAACTAAAATCTTGGTTTTACTATTGTTCTGTTAAAAGGATATATTCCTACTTTTCTTTTATAAAAAAAATTCTTTCATAATGGGAATCATACAACCTTAATGGATGATTTATGAGATTTTAAAGCAAACATAATGTTTTAGAAATTTAACTGAGATAGTTTTATGTCGATGGTTTTACCAATATATTTACTTTGGTCGTGAGAGATTTTGACCCTTTCTACAACATTACGAAGATTTTGTCTTAGTGTTAACCTCAATAATAAATTTATAGACCTATGCTCTTTTATCCATGATTCAAGTTTATGAATTTATAATATATACATCTAGCCATTATAGATGGATTAGACTAATGATAATGATGATTTGAAATCTTAGATTTGGACGACATCAATATATATAGATATTCTCAAATCCCTTGGGTGCCCCTTTCTCTGCAAGCCATCATCTTGGAGAAGAGAGGCTGTTGTACGTCTGATATTTATAAGTCATTGAGATTAAGAAGGTGTATAGTCTATGTAATGCCTCGATTTTCTAAACCAGAATGCTACACGGTGCTCATGACCGAAAGGACCTCAAGCTACCCATGACTGATATTTGTACCTGTATACTGCATAAAATACTAGAAAATATAAAAATATGAACTGAAAGGCCATAAGGTTCAAACTGGATAAATATCTGAATAATAATAATGTCTGAATAAGGTGGTATCACAATACCAAAACAAAACTAAAAATACTAAAGTCTAAACCAAGTCTGTTATCTAGTCTGTATCTAGTCTGTAACTAGTCTGAAAGCCTCTACTGTCTGAGTAATTTGAATAAGGAGCTGATAGGTTGTGTCCCCAACTAACTTCATCTAATAAACTAACTAATGGGATAATGAAGAAATAATCATGTCCTCGAAGGATGAGGACTCACTTCTAACTTTGACTGTTGAAATTACAATGCTACTGCTGCTTTGGAACTCATGCCTCTAAACCTATCATGTAATATACGAGAAAGCACCATAGTACAAATGCTTTAGTACGACTGAATGTACTGAGCATACGAGTGAGGTAGGCTAAATGCAAAGGGTTTATATGCATGAACAATGTCGATTGTTATGAATGTGAGAATACATACATATATAAGTAACCATAACTAAACTTATGGTGATACTGACTACTGAGTCTTAACACTGATAACATGAGTTTTCTGATACTGAGGTATTGAATAAATGAACAACTATTTTTGACAGTTCAAATTATAAAGAACTGGTCTGATTGATTGTGTCTAATAGTCCTGAAACTGAATACTAATAACATGAGTTATGATGACTGATATAACTAATATAACTGGAATGATCGGCCTAACCGATATAATTGATACTAAGTGACTGTATTTGACAGTCTAAGTTCTGATGGAACTATCTGAGTTCTGCTCTGTATGGAGTAACTGAATCTGAGATCAGTACTATCTAGAAGGTGATCTTTGAGTATATCGTTAATATAGATGAATTGACTTATTTTGAGATTAGTCCTACCTGGTGGGTGATCTAAATCTGATGATACTGATACTAATTAACTATAGTTGAGATCAGTCCTATCTAGTGGATGATCCTGAGGCCTACTGATAATAATAAGGATTGACTGTATTTGATAATACTGAATCTGTACTACTGAGCTAAGTTGACTGTATCCAACAGTCCTGAATCTGTACTATTGAACTGAGTTGACTGTATCTGACAGTCTTAAATCTGTAACTAAAACTGTGGGAAGTATTCATCTAACTGATATGCCCTTTTCTAGCTAGTCTGGGGTCTAACCTATAACCCCAGTTGGAAGGGTATCAGCACCGCTCCACTAGTAAAGACAACTTCTGTGGAGTCAATCCTAATCTAGTGAGTGACCCATGGGATCAGTCCTATACATTTAAATATGCTAACGAGTGATCGCTGAGTATGTCAGTCCTATTTAACGAGTGACATATCGTACCTATACTATCTACATAGTTCTGGAACTTAAGGATTTTTTCCAGGGATCTCAGTCCTATCTAGCGGGTGAGTCCCCATCCCTAGGCTCGCTCGGTGCTGAATCCTACTCCCATCTGAAAGACACTGAACTAATTAATTAAGCTAAACTGATTTACTGAACTAAAATGATTAGCTGAACTGAACTGATTAGATGAACTAATACTATTGGTTTTGTTTAGTAGAGCTAAACTGAGTTTACTGAGTTTCGTTGACTGACAGAAGATACTAATGTCCGAGGAATGACTGAGAGTATTGTAGTTACTAAGATTTTACTTTTAATACTGAAATCACTGAGATTACTGAACTACTGAGATTTCTGAGATTTCCTGAGTCACATGGTTGACTGAATTCTATGGATCATGGCTTGACTGAGAGTATCATGAAACATGACATGGCTCTAGGCACATAACTATATTTTTTTAGTACAAGTACCCCCAGGACTCAATGTAAGGAAACTGACACACACGACACTTCTTGATCATAGGAATAACATCCACAACTCATAATACCATAAGTAGGGGATTTCATACTACACATGTTTCTCAACACCATATACATGAAAGGGAATGTGTATAATATGTAAATACTTGCATAATTTCAATTTTATGAGCATTCCATATCACAATAACAATACACAACAATTAGCATGGAATTCATGTTGAGTCATAAGGAATAGAGCATGATCTTGTCAATTAATTTCTATTTAGATATAATACATGATTTCTAGTCTCTTAGGTCTTTTATCAAACACCTTACATGCAAACCTTGTCGCATAGGCATATTCATCACCTTAATGATTCAAACCACCCAAAATTCATATATTTCAATTTGCATGTCATCCTAGTTTCATAAAATCACATAAAGATTATAATTTGGGAGTTGTATAACAATCAATCACACAAACATAATCAACCCACAACATAACTTCATGATTCGTAGTTTAAAAGAGGGTCCTTGAACTCCACGGATGAAAGGAATCCGTGGATGAACACTATGCATACCTTAAAGCTTGATCTTGAAAGAGATCTAATGTTTCTTGAAGGTTCTTGAAGAAATCCTTAGGCTTGTTCTTGATTTTTCTTGACTAGGGTTTAACCCCTTTGGGAGAGAATGTTATTGTTCTTGAGGAGAATGAAAAAATAATGGGATAATAGCCTTCTCAAGGCTTTAATACCGTGTTTAGAGTGAGGAAAAAATACAAAAATACCCCCACGAAATCACCTCCCAGATGCTGAAATTATCAGCTGATGACATGGGCTGATAAGCCGTTAGATCTGTGATAGCCCGTCAGCCCAGGTCGTCACCTAGGAGCTGGAATTTTTCACATTCTATCTAAGTTTGATGACATTTCTTATAAATCATCAGAAATGTCATCAGAAATGTGATAGGTTATCAGAAATGTCATCAGAATTGTGATAAGTCATCAGAAATATCATCACTCAATTTTCAGGCTGACATGTTGGAGTAAAATGGGCATAACTTTTTTCTCTGATATCTGATTTAAGCAAAATTAGTATAGTTAGAAAGATAATTCAATTATATATTTTTTGGTAGGTCATGAGATCAATAATTTATAGTATAACGATAGATATTCTCATTTGAATTTGACTATAGTAATATCCTTCCCAAGAATTTAATCGGTAAGGAATGTTTTGATTCATCTAATAGATGGGAGTTATTTGAAGACTTAATATACATCTAAATTACTCATAAAACTATGAAACAATAATGATGTACTATGCATGAGCTTGAAACATGGTGCTAATATTGGTTTGAATTTTTTGGGGTATTACAGTCTGGGTATGTTATATCACTTGGATCAATTATGTTATTATTCTTTCACTTTTAATTCATTAATACATACGTATTACCTATAACCAGTATTATATACGGTTCCTATATCTATCAGCCTTATGAGAGGTTGTATTAGTATATATTATGAGTGATTTTTATTGTGTGTTGATTCAACCTTCCAAGCTAAGGGGCCTGTTATAGGTATTGTTTGTTTGCACTAGCCAGTTACTATATTGTTGTTGTTACAGCTAGTTTATGGAAGGATGTTTATGGACTGGTACCGAAATTTGAGGTATGATTTTTACCTTTTTCCCTTTTTTGGTATTTTAAATTATGGATAGTGTATTTGTGGTTATACAATCGACTATAGGCTCTAATCATTCTAGTATTAGCCTTCTTACTCAGTTAGGACTTCCTAGAGAGGTTAGGTTAACTACCTTAGGTTGTACCTCCGAGATAGTGTTGTATACCTATATATGTATATATATATATATATATATAAGTACATATCTATCTATGGTATTACCATATATCCCTCTTTTTCCTTATTTATTCACATTGCATATGCATTTCTTAGCCCGGTATACTAATATATATCCTTCTTCTAATCTTTATTTATATATTGGCCAGTGATATATGGTACAATGCTTTAGTTTCAGAATACAACTAGAATATGATAATTTATCCTTATTGCATCTTTAGCATTATTGTGTTTAGCTTCCTAAATAGTTGCCTGTAATTTACTATTGTGCCCAAGCTCAGTAGTACACCTACACGCCTTCATCGAAGATGTTTTTTGACCGGAAGAGCAAGAGCTAACTATTGAGATTTTGGACTATCTGGACACATACTTCGTGAAATGGTTAGGTTGGATTTACCATGTGTTTAGGGGACAAATTCTATTTGAAATGAAGGGTGTGAATTTTTCAAATGCTCGACACACACAAGTATACGTGGTCTCACAAAGTAGTAAAGTGTCCCTTTAGAAGCCAAGTATTGAACCCACCAGTACTTGTGTTGACAACTTATCCTATTCTATTCAACTATTGAGATTAATCAGTGAAAACATAACATAAAGAGTTTTTGAGTTGTAAATTGAAATCAAAGTAAACAATGCAGAAAATAAGATCTTGGACAATCAATAAAGAGAAACTAGGGGTTAAAGAACTACAAAAATTCATACTGAGCTATTGAACTTCATTGGTTAGATTTCTTATTTTGATTGTTGATTCACAAGGTTAATAGTATGATCATGGTATCTCGATCTTCTAATCTTCTACCTAACTGGACATTGCAACTATATCGTTGAGCGGGGATGCAACAATCCATTTAGATGCATTAAGATTTCATCCTTTAAGTGAACCAGACAAGGCTTCTAGGTATATCCTATCTTAGACGCTAATTTAAATCCTTTATTTTATAAAAGAATAAGAACCTTACTCTATTTATCACCATATAATATCATCTTACTCCCCCTCTTAAGCTTACAAGGATGATAATTGATGTATTACATGGGTATATAATCCTTAAAATATTTATAACAAGGATAAATAAACAATCAAATATGATAAGAAATCAAAACAAAATCAATTCAAGCAATAGTAATCATGTTCTTGGCCTTAACCCTGGAAAGGGAAATTTAGCCACTCGTGGACATAAACTCAATCAAGATAAATGAATACATGATAAAATACATTAGAAAACAAAATTAAATAGATAAAAATGCTATATAAAGTGTTTTCCGTCCCCTCTCCAAGTTTCAAATCCATCCAAGGTGTCTAACATCAAGTTTAAGTGTACTATTTATAGGAGGACAATTTGGCAGTAATGAAATAAGGTCTGCAAAGAACCCCTCATTCCCAAGTGACTAGGATGTGCAACGCACCACTCATTCATAGGGAATATGTTCCATAAAAAACCACTTATTCCTAGGGAATAGGGTGTGCGACACTTCTATATCTCGGTGATATACTGGAAAGTCCTTCTGTAAGCCATCTTGACTTCTAAACTTATCTTGTGCATTTGACCTTCCATCCCAAGCCTTGTGGTAATTTTAACACTTAATTTCAATATTTTTTATCATCCATATATCATAAAAATCAAATAACCAAGAATCCTATAGCATTAAACACCACGGATTAGAGGTCAAAACAACACAATATCTAAGACAATGAACTAGAAACTTAAGCTAAGAACTGGTTTTGCCCATTTTGATCTTCAACTTATTGTTTGAATCTTGGAATGATTCAATTAAACCTTAACACTATAGATAAGTTTTCCCGCACATAATTACACAATAATAAACTTAGGAACTCATTAAACTTTCTAGAATCCATAGAGATCAACTAGACAAACACATAGCTCAAGCTAGTAACACTAGTTTTCTCACTTGAACCCTAAGTGACAAAATTAAGTACAAAATTGTTTGAGATACACCTTAAACATAATAATTAACTATTTAAAAATGTATATGCGTTACTGATATCTCAAGATAAGAGTTTGTGTTATCATATGACTCATTAAAAGATATTATACCAATTCTTATTACTCATTCTTTGGAGTTTTCTCCCAAGATAATATCTTATCCATCATAGTCAACAACAAATTTGATTTTTTTTATTCCTCTTTATGTGATTTGAACATGCACTATCAAGATACCATTTTCCTTTGGCCTTTGAGTGGAGTTCCTGTAAAACAAAGATGTCACTTATTTTTTATCACCTCAGTATTCTTTGGTCCCTTTGAGTTAGTACTTGGATTGATAGACTAAATTTTGGATCTCAAAATCTATTTGCCGGATTTCTAGAATGAAATCTAGAATTGTAATTTTTATGAATAGGATTACCTAATTAAACCAAGAAAGGCGAGTGTAGTTTTTAGTGGTTAAAAAACTATGATAGGTATTATGATATTAACTAGCTCTTCAGATTGACTTATTAGAGTTACTTGATCATTGAGACCCTTAACAACTATTGTATCTACTATCATAGTTGGATCTACCACTAGAAGATTTTTTGTGAAATGACTTAGAGGACTTAGTCAGCTGATTAGACTGGCACTACTGTGGCAAGAAGATTTTTTAAAATTGTTGATTTTAATTTTAACTCATCAATTTCTTGTTATAAAAAATCTTTTTCAATTTCAGAAGATTCAAGTTTAATTTTTTCCACTATCTTCTTTCCATTAATAAAGAACTTTTTCATCATGATCTTTGTTTAAATCATATATGGCATGATCTAACAGATTTTACAAACTTAAACATTCACTTTAAGAATTAGTTCTTAAATGACTAGATTCCCTAATAGCCATGAAGCAGATATCTCAAATATTTTCATTCTCATTTTTAGAGTAGTTTTTATCGCCCCAACTACTGAAAGCCTTTATCCTAACTTTGGATACTCCTCTTTTAGCTTCTGGAAAATCATAAGCAATGTGACCATATTTTTAACAATTATAACACTTACCTTCATTCTTATTGTAATTAGTAATTTTCTTTCTTTCTGAATAATTTGATTTCTTTATTCTCTCTAGATCTCCTATAGTTGTCAACAATTGACCTAGTGATAAGATCATATTCCTCTTAATCAATGGCATTATCTTCTCCTTTACTTGTAGCTTTGAAAGCCATAATCTTATTCTATTCATCTAGCAATTAAGCTTTTATGTTCAGAGGAGCTTTTTCAAAGGGAATAATGTCTCCTATTACTTCATCACAAGTAATGTTGCTCAGATTCATGCCTTCAAGAGCCAAAAATTTAGAGAGTCATTAAGGAGGCAAGTTTTAAACAATCTTAGTGATATGATCTATTATAAGATATGTTTTTCTTACAGCTTTGAGTTCACCAATGGTTTTTCCAAAATCTAGACAATGTTTCTTCAATGGATTCTCCATCTTTCATCTGGAAATGTTCATATTCCATACCAATAGACTTACAAAAGCTTGCTTGACATTCTCAGTTCCTTCATATGTGCTTCTAGTTTATCCCACATTTCCTTAGTAGTTTTACAACAAGAGATCTTTTTATATTCTTAAATATTAATAGCATTGTACAACACATTGTTTGCCTTTGAGTTGATTTGAATGATTTCCATTTGTTCATCAATGAAATCCTCAATGGATGGAGTATTTTATTTGATGGTCAACCATCATCTAAATTTTTTCCACACTTTTTGTCTTGAATAAGTGGAATATTGCCAAACTTGATCACTTTCCATCCTTTATATCATAGGATTTTCTGAATATTTTTGTCCTTATTTTCTAGTAGAAGAAATGTTTTCCATTGAAGTAGGGAGGTTTAGTTTGTGATATTCCTTCTGAGAATAGCGCTTCGGCGATAGATTAGGCCATGGTATTTTCTTCCTTTGTTGTTAGACAAATAATTGTGAGTCCAATGTCTGATACTAATTAAAAGTAGTTAGAGGGAGGTGAATTACTCTATTTTTATTTGTTAGTTGACTTGCTCTAATAGTCAGTCGACTTCTATGATAGTATTGAGAATTGTAGCAATAAATATGGCACCAAATATTTTATACTGGTTGGGATCGCTAGTAGATCTTTCTCTAGTCTCTTTGTGTTGCAAAAGATTATACTAGATCTTTTTTTATCAAATAAATGTTACAAGAATTGAGTTAAGCTTCTTTTCTATAACTCACACTCTTTTTCCTTTATCACTTCTGATACAAAGCTTCACCAACTATGTGTTTATTTTCTCTCTTCTTTGAATACACAGTAACCTTCTAGAGAATATAATGCTTAGTGAAAGTAGAGAAATGAGCTAGATAAGATTGAGACAAGTATATTTATGCTTTAATCGTCCATCCTATAAATAGTAGATATTGGGTTATTAAACCTTGGGAAGATAAAAAATAAAAGGCAAGCCAAGAGATTAAATCCTTTAAAATGGGATGTGAAGTATCTTATTTCCAAGATAAAGATAGACCATAATAATGATCCTTAACTATCCTAATATCAAAATCTTCTTTCCTTTGAAGTATCTGATGCCTTTAATCCATTGTACAAGATTTGATGCTCATTTCCTTTGGGGTAAAATACTGCAATTAATTCTTGAATTAGTAAGTGATATCGTTTTTTCTTTTTAGCAACCGATTGATACTTCTTCCTCTTTTTTCCTTGGTCAAGTATCCTTGATTACTTCTTTACCTTAATTCCACAAGGATGTCATTTATTTAAATTAAATGTAATCCATTGTATTATATGTACTGTATTGTTTTGATGAATTCAATGTTTGGATAGGGTGCATTGTTTTTTTTACAAAATTGATCACTATAGAAAGTGGTATTTTTTGGTACTAGCTAACTATGAATTTAATAATACGATACAATAAAATTTAACTACCAATCAAAAAAAATATTGTATTTAAATTGACAACACAATAGTTAACAACCATAACAAGTTGTTATAGTTTTAGTTTTATCATGTTTGGTTGGTTTGATGAAAATATTATTCAGAGAAAATTCATACTAAAGATTAATAAAAATATTAGCAAATAGTATGATTATTTGATGAAAATTTCGAGTATTAAATATTGATAGTAAGTGAATTTTTAAATATTTTGTGGAATAAATTAAAAGCATGATATTGATGAATATCCGTATATAATTTCAAGAATGTTTTAGTTTGAAAATTTGTAGAAAGATTTAAATATGATCAACAAAGAAGTTCACTTGATGTTCAAAGATGTGAGTGTTCTATTAAGTGGTTGAATTCATCTATTTTATTTGTCTTGTCAAATCGTTTGTTTTCTTCTAATAAGAAATCACAAGTTCAGTACATCTACCAGGCTGACGTATGTTTATTATATTTTATACCTAATTTAATTACAAAAGTAGGATTTAAAATTTTAAATTCGAGTTGGAACTAAATATGTTCTTTTGTTTAGTAAAAGTGTGGTGAAGATGCAAGTCAAATAATTACTTACAATGGAGTAAAAAATAAATTAATTGAAAAAAATAAGAGAAAGGAGAAAGTATAGGAGCTTGAGCTTTGAGCCATTTTTGATTCAAAACTAGAAATCATTTGTAACCTTGTGCATGATTCACTATCAGTGAGTAATGATGAGGTATGTGGACTTTGTTGCCATCATAAGAGACATATGCAAGCTTAACGACTCTTTTAACAAAGATTATTTTATAGGCAAATAATGTTACAGTTCAATCATAGGAAAAGAGGTGGATTGAGAAGGGTCTTAAAAATTACGTTGATCACATTAATGCTCTTGGAATTGTGGGGCATAACAATGGGTAAGGGATATAATTATACCTTGTCATATTTTGTATTCTAGAATTCTTTATCTATTCATTTCTTTTATCTATCAACTCACTAGATTTAGGATAAATTGTTCTTTTTTTACTTTTTCTTCATGAAAATTTTGTTGCTCAGTTACAGTTCTTTTGGTTATTAGTGTAAGGACTTGTAAGATTAATGCAAAGATATCTGAAATATATAGGTGAAAAAGTTGCTGGAAGAAGAAGTTACTATCTGAAATAAATTGGTGTGTGTCTTAATCAACTATTTATTAAATTTTCTCTTGATTTATTAGAGAATAGGAGATATACTCCACTGCAGACTTTGGTATTCATGAGGAATGATATTATGGAAAATTATGCTCAATTAGATCAGTCTGATGAAGAAGTTTACAATGTTTTTCTTGTGCTAAAAATATAGACATTCAGGTAGAACCTTCTTATACCCAATGATTTAAAGTAATATTAGCTCTATATTCTTGATATTTTTCTTACAAGATAACAAGTATTTCATAATTACTAGTTTGAAATTATTATGGCAAGATATACCTCACTTATTTTATGTTTTGATAGGACATTGGAGAGGGAAATGACAAATATTTGATTGCCACCACTGAACCACCTTTATTTTCTTAGTATTTGAATGACCTAATTCATCCATTGAAACATGAGTTAAGTTGTTGTAACACAACCTGGTACCAAAAGGGTCCTCTCTTACTAGTTGGCTTTAATGGACTAATCTACGACTTCCACCAGGTATGGTAGATATTTATCATGTTCTACATAGAAGTTGGTTCTCATGGTCGAAAAACACCTTGGAATTTTTAGAGTGAACCAATTTGAGAAAGTGGAACAATTTTATTTGAGCTGTCCTGGCAGAAATGACTGATGGGACTCAAATGTGGAGATGACAAAAAAAATCAAAGAAATTGTTTCAACAGGTAGGTCTAAGTTTCTCTTCCATTTTCAGGGATGGTTCCCTTTTTTAGAAGTATATTTAAATCATTAAAGTTCCATAAACAATGTTTGATCAAACCAGCATCTATTCACAATTATAGCTTAACGAGTTGCTAACATACCTCAATCATGTACTGGCTAGGAATGTGACCATTTGCCTGTTACTTGGTTGATGCGCCACTACCATCCCTAACACACAACACCCCTTAAATATAATGGGTAAAAATATGTCTAGGGTTGCACCTCTATGAACATACGGATGAAAATTTATCACATTTAGCCCATTTATTTGTTTCTTGAAATAATATTCTATATTCTGTATTATAATATTTTTATATATATTAAATTGTTTGATAAAAATAGTATTCATACTTCAGCTACTTTGACACCATAATTGTTTGTTTAAGTGACTCATTCTGTTAAACTCTACGACTTTCTATTTAAAGATATAGTGATAATGAATAATTGAGTTGCAAATTGAACTGAAAAACTCTAGAATTAAGTCCTTTGAAATATCTAAGTCCTAGTGTTCTAGAATCGGTCATGTTGTTTAGTTTTTTTTTTAAGTAAGAACCCATTTTCTATGTTGCTCGTGTGAATTATTGTCCAACCATATTAGGTTATCCCAAAATTGGTTCCCAAAAATGCACTACTTTTAGAGTATCCAACATACACCCAACATTTTTTAGAGTCTGAGTAACGTAGCCCACTAGCACATGTATAGAGTAAATTAGCCCACCAAGATTTAGGTATATGGTAAGGCTTCACCTAGTCCCCCTTAGTGCTTTGTTCTAGTGGCAAGATATGCAGCTTGTGATATGTGTGTTAGGTGCAAGTGACATATTTAAAGTTCATCCGGTCAAAATCCTAATATTTAAGAAGAGAATGGAAGAGCTAACCATCGAGTTTTGAATCATTCCTATGGTGTTTCTCTGTCATCAAAATAGATTATTAATGGAACTATAATCTCTTAGGTTCTTATCGATAACATTTAAGTCACTTATTACCTACTTCAGTATCAAATAACTTAGTCATGCAAAAGAGGTTCATAGTATCTTTAAGTATTAGATAATGCTAGGCCTTTACTATTATTTAATCACATTTTCTGTTACTAGACTAATATCAAACCTGATTTCACATACATTGGGTGCAAGGAAATATAAACATAGCTCTTTCTTTTTCAGCTCTTAATCTCCCATACAATGTTGTGGCTATTGATTCTAGCGCACTGAATGATGCAACAACAGAAAAGTATGATATGGAAGGATGGTACCCTGCATTATCGACTTATAGAAAGCTTGTGTCGTAAACAAACTGCACTTTCTATTAGTTGAGGTGTAGTGACCCTTCAAGTTATTTTCCATATTCCTTCTATTTTTTCCATTAGATCATTTACATTGTTGCCCAAGTCATTTATGACTTGTTATGACTAAACATTTTGGTTAGCGAGCATTTCATTTGGATTTTTGAGCCAATTCCCTATTTTGAAGTCTTTTTTCAAGACCTACACATACCCCTAACTTTGACAATTACAACGCTTATGATAATGTTAATATGAACTCTTCAATTCTAGTTTATGAAAAGAAACTGATGAAATGACCAAGTCTTTCAAAAAATGGAAGCTCACCACTTCACCACCAACGATCGATGAATCAGGCAGATCCAACTAACATAGCACATAAAAAGTAAAAGTATCTCTGGTGACTGCATCGCATGGGGATACAACATCCAGAGATAGTTGGTGGGTTGAGAACTAGCATGAAACTCAGGAATAGGTGATAAAATAATTACAATTAAATTCAATTCAAACCGTATGAACACCTTCATAAAAATACATGAATAATATATCAGGATATGGAACAACGTTTTGCATGTGCTTTAAAACTTTAGCCTGTATTATGTAGCTCAACCGATATAAGAAGGCACCCATGGGCTATACTGGTCCAGCTCTTCCCTAGTTGGAAAGCCTCAGTACGTATATTCACACAAACTAAAGGATATACATAAGTACCATAGGGTACTCGAACCTCCCGGCATATCAAGGTGACTTAAGCACCCTATTATGTAATATAATAAGGGGACTCAAACCACCCGATCATTTAGGCCCCTGATTTGACAACTACTATTTCCAATATTGGTCCCTTGGGACCTCCACTTTCACAACTCAGCCACACAACCCTCATTAAAACCTAATTAAAGCAAGTTTCATATAATCCATTTATTTAGAAAATAATCAACCGTTAAGGAACACCTTGGGTATGGTCATACCTTTACACTTGTAAACTTATCTCTATGCCATAACAATCATTTTAGCATAGGGGAACACCACATCTCGAACCCCTTTGTTTATTAAATCAAACCATAACCAATAAGGTTTTCAAAATCCTTGTTCATTGGCTTACAATTTATGCAATCCATTTACATAGTTGAGTAAGTGAAAACAATTGATAATTTCACAATCCAAAGCCATTTACACAAATGGGTTGAGGGAAACACAATTATGGAAAATGAATTCCGATTTCAAAGCATCAATTTGGGGAAAACCATGACCCCTTAGTTTATTCACCCTACCCATCGCCCCACATCTTTATAATAATTAATAAAGCATAATCAATGCATAATAAATCATGGAAAATAAATTAAGTAATCAACCATGTCAAAACCCTCAATCATAACACAACCCATATTCAAAACCATACAATTCAACCAATTTAGTTCATGCTTTCATAAAGTAAAAATTAGGGAAGAGTAGCATTTCTGAAACACTAAGTTTTATGGAGAGAAGTTGATCCTTGAGCCCTTAGATGATCACCTTTTTGGAAACCTTAAGTATCATACTTAAGGGAACTTAGAGAGAATAAAAAGTCTCTTTTATGTGTAAAAGTATAAAAAAAATGCTCCAAGGGTACTTTATGGTCGTGGTTATTAAGTATGGAAAAGAGGGAAATGTCTAAACTGCCCTGCAATAAAAAACTAAAAAATTGTTACTAGTGACTAATGGGCACACTATGACTCATAACGGTACATTACAACTTGTTACCATGATTCATAGCCAAGATAGTGTCATTAAGTACGCATATTGTTGACCCTACGACTCGCATCATATGACTTATTAGGGTACTTTATGACTCGTAATGTCGTAGTCATCACTAAGACAGCATCACTTGGAACACACACTGGTTTGACTATGGTTGGGACATAATAAATCATAATGAGTACACACGGCTCATTAGGAGCCACTCGTACCTAGATCATAAAACTTATCCGTACAAACTGGTCAGGCTGCGATTTAGGTTAAACCACTCATCAAGACTCCCTATGACTCACTAAGAGAGCCGTAGTCTTGACATTGAGTATAAAATTTCAGAAGTTTTCAAGGTCCAAAAATATGGGGTGTTATATTCTCCCCACTTAGGATCATTCATCCTAAAATGATTGGACAAGGAATTCCTTAACATAATTTTGGCACAGTATACACCCACCCTTCCCTTTAACAAAGAAATTAAAGGTATCAAGGAATTCACAATTTCCTTTAACAAAGTCAGAAAACAAGGATTTGAAGGAATATAAATACCTCAAGTACGGTTATCTAAAGTGCATAAAAAGAATGGGTATTTGGACTTTATGTCCTCTTTGGCTTCCTGAGTAGCTTCTTCATACTTTTTGTTCCTCCATCGAACCTTTACTGAAGCCATGACTTTGTTCACAATTGGTGAACTTGTTGATCCAAAATCTTAGTTGGAACCTCTTGATAAGACAAGGAATTTGTCATGACCCAAACCAGGGACTAGCTATAACGGGTATCTCAAGTCGACCAAGGATAGGAGACCTTCCCCTTCGCCTAGTCAACCAAACAACAATATAATATAACAACAGAATTCCAAACATAAAATAAGATAGATAAGTATGACTCAAAGGGAATCTAAGAATTCAAAAACCACTCCTATGCCCACAGTAATATCCATAAAGCCTCTATAAAACTAAATTCTAATATTAGTCGGGTCATGCCCCCGACAATAGCCAAAAATAAGTCCAAAGAAAAGAGTCAATAACATAAAGAAAACAAAATGTGAAATGAGGTCTTCCGAATTATAGAAGCTCACCACTTGAATCTGACTCACCAACTATCCCGTGATCACCTAGTCATTATGCAGGAAAAGTAAAAGTATGGTCAGTTTATGAATCGTGTGGGGATACAATGCCTAGAGACGATTAGCAGTTTAAGAGCACAAGCATGTAACTCAGGGATAAAGGATAAAATAATGCCATGAACCATAATACATAAACTATTAAAACCAGTGAACAACATCATATGTAATAAATATATATATATATATATCACATGTTGTGTAAGGGAACAGGGCTTAGCATGAACCTTAAGATATTAAATGGACTATGTAGCTTGACTATTCTAAATCGGCACCTATAAGCTATATGGGTTTAGATCCCCCTACTAATAGGGCCCAGTGCGTGTTAGCCGCACAATTTGAAGAAAATCGAGGGAAATCGTGAACCATCATGGAAACTAGCCATCCTAAAATATATATCAAGTCGGTCTAATGTACATGGTCATCTATACCAATATTTTGTTGGCAAACATAAGTTTCCAATATCGTTTCCCTATGAAATCGACGGCTATAATGCCCCAAGAACCCATCCTGAGACATCACATGATTCTTTAGGTCACACGTGGCCCCAAGCTAACCCTCTAAGCCTGTCATCACTTTCAGAACTTACTATAATGCAAATCATGCTAAGATAAAGAGGAATAACCATGTCATGAACATACTGCGATACAAAATAATACTATCCTGTACAATCAAAATACTAATATTCTGTACATACTGGTACTCTAGTTTGACAAAGCCTCTATAACATAAGACTGAAGATCCATTGGGACAGATCCCCAACTAGCTCATACTGAATGGGAAAAAAAACAACCATCAATTAGCAAGACAAAAATCATGAACATAGATCCTCGAACCATGAGGACTTACCAACTGCAGGAATGTAGATGAAGGTACTCGTAGATCACTATCACGGCTGATACTGAGCACCTGAACCTATACCACGAGGAAATATAGAATACAAAAGAGTATGTGAGTTATTACTTAGGAATCTACTGAGTATGTGGGGATGGATGCAATATTTTAAATAATATAATAAGTGTTTAAGAAAATCATGCATGCTAACAGTAATAACTCTCTTCACTTGAATTATCTGAAACATTATTTCCCATTAATCACCAATAATAACACATGCTTATAAATCTCATAAATCATTCAACTCAACTCCAAAGCTTTGACTCATGACTTAGAGTGACTCGGTAACTCAAGGTATTTAGATCATTATGGGTTTTGGAGTTTCTTATAACTAACATAACTACTCCATATGAGCTGCATAGAGTCCAACATTTTGCCCTCCTAAGGAGGGATCCCCACATTGGCAGGGGTATGTACTCTTTCCAGGGAGTACAACCTCAATCTCAATATCACAATCTCATACTCAAAATTTAGCCCACAATTATCAACATCAATCCTACGGTGGCACGTAGTTTTGGGAAAATACCGAATTTCCCACTTGGTGCTAAATACTCCTCCCAGAATTAGCTCAAAACGCATTAGTAAATCCACCTTAATCCATATCAACTCATGGGTCTATTATAAAGACCAAAACATAAATATATATCTCATCTATAAATCATAAACATCTTGTGGATTCCTAACTTGACTCAACTCAACACAATCATTCTGAACATCTAGTACATTTGCTTTTCGAATCATTTTCAAATATCAAAAGCTTCAAGGAAACATCGTAGGACTCATTCTTGACTTCCAATCTCAAATATCAATATCTATTCAATAGTAAAATTTCTCATTGAAAAACACAAATCTTGACACTTATCATAAATCACTTAGAAATCATTAATACATAATGACAATATACAACTCATGGAATAAATTCTCAATTTAAGAAACATGATGGTGAAATAATCATAAATATCAAACTTATTCAACTCAAATATCATAAATCATAAATAAAGAAATTTGGGTGTAAACCCACTTGGAAAATCATGTAAATTAGTAATAGAAAGTAAATCTTTAGGCACAAGAATGAAAGGACTGTTCTTGTTCAAACCCCACATACCTTAGATTTTGATTTTGAGATATAGAAACTTACTTAAAACTTCTTTTTCGGACTTTTAGACCAAGACATTGGTGCCTTTGACTTGAGGAACTTAGTTCTTGAAAACTTGAAGAAATTTATGGGAAATTTCATGAATTTCTTGGAGATGATTTGATTTTCGGGTTTGGAAGAAACCTTAGGTTTCTAAAGAATTCTTGACAGAAATTTGGAGAGAAATTGAGAGAATGATCTTCTCTTATCTACATAGATATATATATATATATATACATATATAAGGCCACAAGGAGCAGAAATGACCAAGGTGTCCTTTTGAAAAAAAAGTTCAAAATTACAGATCGAGGCCTGTGAAGGTCTGTCAGATTAGCTAACGGTCCACCAGGTCGTCTGTCACACTAGTGTCAAAACTGGAATGTTCTACCTCGGAGTGACGGTCGAAGTGATGGTTCGTTAGAGGGACTGATGGTCTACCATATCGTCCATCACTCGGGGCTCAGGAATGGGACATTCTGCCTTAGTCTGGCGGATACTTTAACGACGATCCACCACTTTGACCATCACACGACATCCCAAAAAGAGAGCTACTTCCTTGGCTTGACGGGACTCTTGACAGTCCACCAAGAACCTGACGTTCCACTAGGTTGACCGTCAAACCTGGGCAATCTGATAGCATTCAATAAAACGACCATAACTCACTCATCCGATGTCAGATTTCGATGAAATTGGTATCGATGGAAAGATTATTTAATGCTGTACATGACAACAAATGGAAATTATAGAAATACATTTTTCAAACATCAATCACTTGGGAAGTCATACATATCCATTCAAAAAAATAGATTTAGGCTTAAGGAATGATCTGGGTATTACAACGGCTAAGCTTCACAACACTATTTAAGCCCGTATTAAAATATTTAACACATAACCCAACCATTACATTAAGGAGTCAACCTTTAAGGCATTATTACATGGTATTATCATACTGACTACATCTTGCAATACAAATCAATTATGTCATTCCAATCCATTTAGCCAAAAGTAACTTGAAAGTTCCAATTAAAACCAATCCATGGCCACCAAGCCTTTCCAAAATCATTTTAAATTCCATTTACCTTTTATGAATGCAAAGATCCAAAAGTAAGTTCAATTATGCATTAGTTTCAAAGAAAATAGTCAAACCAAATGATAATTCACATTCCAAAACCAATTATGCAAGTGGGTTGAGGTTATTATAAATTTCCATACCAAAAATAATTATGCAAGTGGGTCGAGGTTATTATCAATTTCTGCACAAAAACTAATTATTTAGAGAAATCCATGGTACCCCTAAATTCATTCACCATTCCAATACACCCCCATTGATTGTACGAACCAACAATTTGTGTATACTAAATCAATAGAAGCCATGGAAAACATTCAAATAATTTATATCGAATACCCTCAACCCATAGTTTAAAACCCAACATCAAAACCATGAATAATAAACTAATTTTTATTCCATTAATAAAATACAAGTATATAGAAAGAGGTACATGCCTTAGACACACAAAGATTTTTGATCAATGTGGAACTTGGACCCCGAAAGATGAAAGTACAATGAAACCCTTATATTTTCTTAGGGTTTTGAGATTTAGAGTGAAAAAATAGTTATTGTGCCATGAAAATTGATGGAAATAGGTTCATATTGTGTTTAAAGGTCATTCATAGGTGAAAAGACCCCAACACCCCTCATCCAATGTGAACAAAACCAAAAATTACCCAAATTTAAAGAATCAGCGTGGTACGGAGCTTATTATGAAGATTAACCTCTGTGATACACTGAAATTGTGAATTCTTATTGGTTCCATGCGAAAATGATCATAACTTTTCTGTTGAATATCAGATTAAGGCAAAATCAAATGAGTTAAAAAGATAACACAATTATCAATAACTTGGTGGCTCTATGCTCTAAAATTCAATATATTCCATACACGTTTAATTTTGACCCTTGTAGAATCGAATTCTAAAATTTGGTCGAATCAAAAGTTCTTAACTCCAGTTCACTCTAAGTGTTTACTATGAACATTCTTCCCCTCAAAAACACTTTTCACACTAGGTAAATGATCATGACACTTATATTAATATAGAATTAATTTTATTAAAGTTTATACATATAGGAATAATGGTTTGAATTGTCGCCCCAAAATGCAGGGTGTTATAGAATCCGAGTGTAAGACCCCGTAAAATCCTAAGTCTAAAATTCATCTCATTAAGCTTTACGAGCTCTAACACTTAGAATATTTTACTAAGTTCTTAAGACTTAGTCTCATTTTTATTCTTCCAAACTTTGGGGATTTATTTGGCGACCTTTCCGACCTTCGTTTTTCGATTTTCAAGTTGCGTTACGATCAGTCAAGCTCGCAGTACATCCCGGGTGAGTTTCAAAATTTCTAGAGTAGTGTAATGGTATGTTTGGTTGCCTGAACCAGTAGCTAAAGGCGTTTGAGCCGCAGAGCCCTCTTATAGCCTTTGTACCCAGGTTTTTTCAGCATTTCAGGGTCAACTTAAAACGATCATAACTTCTTGTATATAATGAACTGGGAGAGATGCTATATGTCAATGGAAAGATCTTTGAGTATTCTTTCTAATTCAATTGGTTTAAACCGATTTGGACATCTGAGTAAAAAGTTATTATAGATTTTCATCCTATCAGATAGTCAATTATGGACAAATTTGACCTTATTTGTTTTCCTAGGGGTATTTTGGTCATCTTCCACCCCTATATATACCACAAACACGGGATTAGTGCTTAGTTACAGCAAAATATACTCTCTTATCTCAAAAACCCTCTCAAGAACAAGGCTAGGGTTTCAATAGGGGATCCAAAATCAAGGCTCAAAACAAAGAATCTCTTCATCAATCTTCCAAAAATCAAAACTAAGGTATGCGTTGTGTTGATTTATGGATTCTTTTCATCCATAAAGCTCAAAAACCCTCTTTTACATTATAAAGTATGATGTCTATATTGTTGGGTGTTGATGATCATGTTGTTGATGTTGGGTGATTCCCAAGATTGAATCTTTATATGTTTTTATGAATTCATGATATCATATGAGTTAGAAATGGGTAAATTTGGTTGTTCATGATGTATAATTTGATGATTTCGCCTATGCCTAAGATGTGCATACAAGGACTAAGTGAAGGATTCATGATATGCCCTTACGTTCCAATGACTTCTATGTTGATAATGTGCCTTGTAAATGTTGTTGGATTGCTCATGAACTAGTTTTATGAGATGATGCTATGTTTTCTTGCAAATCCTACTTATGAACATTATGTATGATAACCATGCAATCCACATGAACTTCCATGCTATTGGTATGTGTTGCCAATATGATTATGCAATGAACATGATATTTATATGGTGCAAGTACTTCCATGTGATATGAAATTCTTTCCATGTAATACATTATTGATAACCATGCTCAATATGAGATCCCTACTTAAAATATTATAAATTACGGACTCTACTCTTATGATCAAGTCAGTCACGTGTGTCAGTTTCTTTCCATCAAGTCCTGGGGGTACTTGTACCCGAAAACTATAGTTGTGTTCCTAGAGCCATATCATGTTGTCACGATTTTCTCAGTCAAGCCATGATCTATAGATCTTAGTCAGTCATGTGACTCAAGAAGTCTCGAAAATCTCATGAACTCAGTCAGTAATCAGGTAATAGTAGTATTTTGTTAGTCAATAGAATTCAGTAAACTCAATATCAGTCTATTCCCACTCAGTAACTTTAGTACTCTCAGTCAGTCCTCAGATCTTAGTAGTATTCCATCAGCTAACAGAACTCAGTCGTATTTAGTCAGTTAACAGAATTCAGTAGTGTTTCACTAGTCATCGGAACTCAATAAAGTCAGTCCATGTTCAGTTCAGTTAAACAGAACAATCAGTAACAGTTCAGTTAATTCTAGTATGAACTAGGAAAGTATAATCAGTACAGTGTCATTCAGTTGGGAGTAGGATTCATCACCGAGCAAACCTAAGGATGGGAACTCACCTGCCAGTAGAGGGTCTGATTTTAGAAGCAGTCCTTGCGTTACAGAACTATGTAGCCAGCATAGTTTGAGATAGCAATACTTGTCAGTTGAGGGTTGATGGGGTGGCTTAACCTGTTAGAAGAGGGTTCCCACCATTCTCATTAGAGTACCTACCAGATGAGGGTCACTCATAACTTGTCCTTACCAGTGGCATGGTATTGACACCCTTCTAATCAGGGCAGAGATTGGACCCCAGCTTACCTATTATACCGTATTTGGGGCATGTCGATTAGATAACTACTTCCCACAGTTTCAGTATCAGTCTCAATAAAAGAACTCAGATAGTTCTTCAAGATATCAAGACTGTCAGATACAGTCAACTGAGATACAGTACGGAACTCAGCTAGTTCCATCAGATTTAGGACTATCAGATACAGTCATTCATGCTATCAGTTATCAGAACTCATGTTATCAGATATATCAGTTATCAGAATTGATATATTATCAGTAAATACATATCATCAGTATTCATACTCAGTAGTCATGTTATCACGAGCTCAGTTTCAAGACTTTTATATACGGTCAATCAAATCAATTCTTCATAATCAGAACTATCAAAAACAATCATTCCTTTATCAGTAATATAGTATCAGTCTCCCAGTATTCAGTAATACAGTATTAGTTCCTCACTTATTAGTGAATTACATAACAATATCAATAAACTCAGTCATTTAGTATCTCAATATCAGTAAACTTATGTTGTCAGTATTTAGACTCAATAGTCAGTATCACCACGAGTTTAGTTACAGTTACGCATGTATGTATGTATTCTCACATTCATATCAGTCAGCATTCTTCATGCATATAAAACTCTTTGCATTTAGCTTACCTCACTCGTATACTCAGTACATTCAGTCGTACTAACGCATTCACGCTATGGTGTTTTATTTGACACCATAGGTACAGAGGCACGAGTTTCAGAGCAGTAGTGGCATTCCAGATTTCAGCAGTCAGTGCTCCTCTTCATTCAAGGAAAATATTATTATTACTTTATTACAGTATTTTAGATTAGTTTTTTAGTTCATGGAATTAGTTGGAGCCATGTTCCTTCAACTCCTTATTCAGTTCAGTTAGAGGCTTTTGGACTAGATGTTAGATTAGATGTTCAGACTTTTGTATTTATGTTTCTTTTTGGTATTTTTATACCATTTTTTTAAGATACGTATCAGTATTGAACCTTATGGCCTTATAGTTCATGTTTCCATATATTTTATGAAATATTACGCAGTTTACAGGTACAGATATTAGTCATGGGTTAGCTTGTGGTCCTTCAGGGTCATGAGCACCATGTAGCATTTCGATTCAAAAAATTGAGGCGTTACACCGAGACTCTAACACTCTCCAAAGGAATAGTGAAGGAAGGATCACCTACATACTTCTTCAACATTGACACATGGAATATCAGATGAATAGATACTAAACTAGAAGGAAATTCCAATTCATAATAAACATTTCCAACTCTTCTCTAAACACGATACGAGCCAACATAATAGGACTGGGCTTCTCCTTCTTTCAAATCCGCATCACTTCCTTCATTGGAGACACTTTTAGAAACACCAAATCATCCACATCAAACTCTAAATCCCTTCATCTCCACATAGGACTTTTGGCAACTTTAGGCAGTGTTAAGCCTATACGGAATCGTTTTCCCCTTCTCCATATCTTGGTAAACTAAATTGGGACCATACAACTTATTCTCACCAACCTCTAAACACCAAATTAGAGACCTATACCTCCTGCCAAAAAAAGCATCGAACAGAGCCATCCCAATACTAGAATGATAACTATTATTATAAGTAAATTATATAAAAGTCAAATGGTTGAATGAACTGCCACCAAAATCAATCACATAAGACCTTAGCAAATACTCCAACATTTGAATGTCCTTTCTATTTGTCCATCCGTATAAGGGTGGAAAGCGGTGCTAAGGTTAACCTTAGTCCACAAACCTCTCTAAAAGAAATGCCAAAAGTGCGACGAGAACTGCTTACCTCAATCGGAAATAATCAAAACTGAGCACCATGATTCTTAACAATCTCTTTAATAAATAACTTTACATAATAATCAGAATATAAATTAGTCTTCATCGGTAAGAAGTAACTAATCTTACTCATCCTATCCACGATGACACAAATTAAATCCAGCCGACCATGAGATCGTGGTAGATCGATAACGAATTCCATATTAACCACTTACCATTTACAAACGGGCAACTCAATCTCTTGAGAAAAAACACCAGGCCTCAAGTTCTTAACCTTAATTTGTTGACACACCATGCACATAGCCACAAAATTGGCCACATCCTTCTTCATGTTATTCGACCAAAAGATCTCTTACAAATCATGTTACATCCTTGTCGATCTAGGATAAATAGTGTACCTTTACTCATGATCTTCAACCAAAATCCTCTCTCATATCCCATCAATATCTAGAACACATAAGTGCTTTGGTACCTCAAGATACCATCACCACCAATCTCGAAATCCATCAACTTTTGGTGACCAAAATTATCCTTAATCTACATCAAGATAGGGTCCCAGACCTATTTCTTCTTCAGGTCAATACCAAGAGATGACTTTTCCACCACTTCCACAATCATACCATCATTCTCAAAGTCTAGGAGATAAACTCCATGATTATCCAAAGGTGAATATCCTTCATCAATTCTCGATTTTCCTTACCCACATGGGATAATCATTCCATGGGGAATAAGCTAAGAGCATCAGTAACTATATTAGCTTTACCTAAAATCCTTAAAAAGGGATAAATGGTAGAGACATCCCTTGGAAATAAATTTTTGGGCTTTAACATAAAAGATGAACCTTCCCTTAGGCACTAGGGAAGAACCTTTCAACTCAATTACCAACTTTTTTGGCAAATAGATATTGACCCTTTGGATTCTACAATCAAGAGATGCATAGAACAAATATAACAAATCCATCCCCAAGATCACATCAAAATCTAACATGTCAAACTATATCAAGTCCACCAAGGTCTTCTTACTATAGATAAACACCACACAACCCCTATAAACTCTCTTAGCTACAATAGAGTCACCAACTAGGGTTGACACAAGAAAAGGATCTGAAATATATTCAGGATTGAAACCAAAATGAATAGGCATATTTGGGGTCACATAAGAGATAGTCAACCCGGGATCAAGTAGACAATATACATTATGAGAGAAAAGTTTTAGCTTACTAGTAACAATATTGGGGGATGCCTTAGATTCTTGGCAGCTGGCAAGAGAGTACAGATAGTTCCAACCAATACCGAAGTAAGAAGCAGAAGTAGCACCCTTTGGTAAAGGAGCTGATGAAGTAGTACAAGGATCTTATTTGCCCCTGAAGAAACCCTAAAAGGACAATGCTTCTACATATAGCCAGTTTGACCATATTTAAAGCACTTGTTCCTCCCTTTTTCACAAACACCATGACACACTTGACCATAAATCTACAAAGGGGATATGATAGAGTAGACTAAGCTCCACTAGACTGAGATTAGGTACCCTATCCCTTAGGATTACTATTCTAAAAATAATGATCACCTGACGACTTTAGATAAGGTGTACTAGTAGTAGAGTAGGAACCAACAGTGCCCCACTTCTTCTTAGACCATTTTACACCTACTCTACAACTCTGTTGCTAGCCTTTACCTTGATGTGAAAACCAAAATTCATATTCGGCCTTTCACTTATCTTTTCTTGTTTATTATTTTACTCTTTTACTTTTTGCATATACACCATAAGTCTAGAGATGTCTATATCCTTGTTCAATAAGGCAGTCTTGCTTTTAAAGATAAAATCACGGGACAACCCAAAAGCAAACATTCTTATTCTAGCCTTCATGTGAGATACTATCTCCAAAGCCTAACACAACAGCTGATGAAACTTCAAGGTATGCTCATTTACTTTCATCTTGCCTTACTTTAAATTTATGAATTCCTTAGCTTTTACCTCCCTCAACTCCTAAGTTAAGAAGTGATAAAGAAAAGCACTAGAGAAGTCATCCCATAAAGCAGCCTCAGTATCATCACCTATAGAGTAGTCCCATTCCTCATACCACTGATATATCATATTCTTCAACTCATAAGTAGCGAACTGTATACCCTTCAAATCAGTAATATGCATCAGATGCAATATCTTTTCCATCTCATCAATGAAATTTTAAGGATCTTTCTTAACCTTAGAACCAATGAAAGTCAAAGGAATTAACATCATAAACTGGCAAATTCTAGTGGCCTCAAAAAAAACTCACAACATCACCAACAAGACTCGACTGACATGACTAAGATGTTACCAACTGGGCCAACAGATAAATAAAATAGTGAAACTTAAAATTTGTTATATCTATTGGAGATGACCGAGTAGGAGAGTTACTAGTGGGAAGGGATCAGTGAGAGCCGATGGAACTCTACCAGGGTAATCAAAAGTTGTGACCCTAAACCTGGTCTAAACTCCTTGAGTAGAACAAGCCCCATCCATATTGTCCTTAAGTTGGGCAAAAGAGTTTCTAAAAACATCAGATCTTCTTATAGCCATTACTTGAAAAGCTAACATACAGGAATTACAAAAGATTTTAAGATCTTAGACTATAGCATAAAATAGAACAACAAAATAAGGAAACATTCCTAAATGCCTCATATCCCCTTCCTTATATGTGGGGCATACTAAAAATGCATAAAAGAGACTCTACTTGACATAACTTTGTGGACACCCAATGATACCAAACCTAGGATCTGATATCAATTTTTTCATAACCCAAACTAGGTCTTAGTCATGACAGGCATCCTAAGTCCAACAAGGACCGATACCACCCCTACACCTAGTCAAATAAAATATCATAAAACAAATATCAGATAAATTCCAAACATATAACAAGATAGCATAAGATAAGCTCTATGAATTTAAGATATGTATATCACTGATAACCTATAACTAACCAAAAACAACCAACCATCATCCCCCAATTCCACAATAATCCATAAAGCCTTCTAATAAAATTAAAATCAATAAAGTGTAGGTACATGCCCTCGACTCTGACAATGATAATAACAATGATAATTTTAGTATGAATACTTCAATTCTAGTCTATGAAAGGAAAATGATGAAATAACAAAGTATTCTAAAAAATGGAAGCTCACCACTTCACCACCAACAATCGGTAAACCACGTCATCTACCTAATACTACATAGGAAAAATAGAAGTATCTTTGGAGCCTACATTGTATGAGGATACAACACTCCGATATGGTTAGTGGGTTTTGCACTAGCAAGTAACTCAGGAATAGGGGATAAAATAATGCCAATAGAAATGTAATTCAAACCATATAAACACTTTTATAAACATACATGAATAATATGCTAGTAAATAGAATAAGGCTTAGCATAAAATTTTAAACATTAGCATGGATTGTGTAGGTCACCCATCATAAGAAGGAACCTACGGGCTATATGCATCCAGCTCTTCCCTAACTAGTAGGGTCCCAATGCGTGTAGCCACACAAACCAAAAGATATACATATGCACCAGGGGGACTCAAGCATCCCGACGTACTAAGGTGACTTAAGCACCTAATCATGTAATATAATATGAGGGATTCAAACCACCCAATCATATAATAAGGGGGACTCAAATCACTCGTACAATTATACCACCACATCAGCAGCTGCGGTTTCCAACATTGGTTTCTTTGTAACTCCACTTTCACGACTAAGCTACACAACCCTAATTAATGCAAAATTAAAACAATTTTTACATAATCTAGTTATTTAGCAAAGAGCCAACTGTTAAGAAACACCATGGGTATCATCATACCTTAACACTTGCAAGCTTATCTCTATTCCATAACAATCATATTAGCTTAGGGGAAGACTATAACTCAACCCTTTTTGTTCATTAAATCAAACCATAGCCAACAAGGTTTTCAAAATCCATATTCATTGGTTTACTAATTACAAAATGCATTTACATAGGTATGTAAGTCAAACCAATTGACAATTTCAATATCCAAAGCCATTTACACAAGTTGGTTGAGGAAAACACAATTATTCAAAACCAATTCTAATTAAAAGCAACAATTTAGGAAAAATAATAACCCCATAGTATATTCACCATACCCATGCACCCCACATAGTCAAAATCATTAATAAAGCATAAATAATCATGGGAAAATAATTTAGGAATCAATCACGTCAAAATTCTCAAGCATAACAAAACCCACATTCAAAACCATCCAATTAAACTAATTAAGTTCTTGCTTTTCATAAAGTAATAATTAGGGTAGAGTAAAAGGCCTATAACACCAATTTTATAAAGAGAATTCAACCCTGGAGCCCTTTAATGATCAACTAGTTGGACACCATAAGTATCTTTCTTTAGGAAATTTAAAAAGAATAAAATATTTTTTAATGTGTTAAAGTGTGGAAAGAATTCCCCAAGGGTACTTTATGGTTGTAGTTATTATGTAGGGAAAAGAAGGAATTTCAAAAGTGTTGTCAAATGAAAAATGAAAAAATTATTGTAGTGACTATGGGTCATACTATGGCTCTTAACAACACGTTATGACTCTTCACCACGAGTCATAGCCAAAATAGTGTCATTAGGCACAAATACTGTTGACCCTACGACTCGCATCATATGACTCGTTAGGGGACCCTACGCTCATAAGGTCGTAATTTTTATTAGGACAGTAACACTTAGAACACACACTAGTTTGACTACGGTTGGGACATCATGACTCGTAATGAGTCCATACAACTGTTTGGGAGCCATTGGTACTTAAAACAGAAAACATAGCCACACACACTGGTCAAGTTAATATTAAGGTCCAAAGACACATTAACACTCCCAACGACTTGTTAGGGAAGTCATTCCAAAGACACATTAAGACTCCCAATGACTTATTAGGGAAGTCATAGTCTAGACAGCGAGGATAAAATTTTAGATATTTTTAAGGGAAAAAAATTTAGGGTGTTACATATTCACTGGTTTAAATTATCTAATAGATAAATCAAAAGTCAAACGACCTTGTATGCCAATTTTAACTATTGCAATAGCTCCAAAACATTGATTTTAGGCTAGGATGACTCTATCTTTGGGTCCTGATGCACCTGAGCTAATTTTGACCAATTGGATGGAGAGTTGAGAAAATAGAAATTAGTTGTAGGATCTAATTTGTGTTAAACGGCCTCGAATAGAAATTTCAACAATGTCATTGAGTCTAGAGCTCAAAATTTAATAGGGTAGAATAGTTTTTTTGTGTATACGAGTTTAGGATGAATCCTAAAGGCTTAGGTAGAGATTTAGAAAACTCTACATCTTAGTTATAATTGGTGTGCTTACTGTTAGTGATGCCAGGGGTTGTGATCATGATGCCTTTGATTAATTTAAATATGATACCTGAACAGCTGGGTAGGGTATAAATAACCCCCTTTTAGCCATTTTACCCATTCATTATCAATTATCAAGAGACTAAAACCCTAAGGAGTGGATTATCTTAGTATTGGAGCTTGTGTGTTATTTTGACATCTTGGAAATAATTATTACATAATTTTCCTTCGAATTTGAGGTAAGATTCCTTTTCATTCATTATGGATTTTCTAATTTATTATTCAAAAACCCTAAAACTTAGTGACTTGATTTTATCACCAATGTAGCACAGACATCACCTATTTTTTGGCTAATTACTCCTTGAGCATGAGGAAATGTTGGGTTGGCTTTGAAAATACAATTCTGTAACTGGGACCCAGATGTGATTTTAGGTGATTTTTGGACCTGAAGCACAATGGTTCAATATAGGTATCATTATTTTATTATTGAAGAGTGGAATATTATTTTTATGGCATGGCATCTTTTGAAATCTTCTAGAAAAGGAAAGTCATTGATTTAGTGGATTTTCAAGCTTTCTTCAATGTCCAGGTAGGCTAGCCTTCACCATACTTATAGATTAAGATTATTCATAGTATTTGTATGATATCATGTTAGATTTTTATGGTTTTAATGTGGTGATGATGTGATTGAAAACACTATGGTTATTTGTACCATTTAGGAAATTCGGAAACTATAATTTAGGCATAAATAACTTGCTTGCTCATGCTCTAGGTAGCATTTATATCTTACGATTGATTGTGGCTTAGTTAACTTCTAAAGGTGGATTTACATACCTTATCCTAGTTCGGGTTAGAAACTTTTTTAAAATGTACTTTGGGGATTTAACAATGGGCCTTAGGACCATCATAGGCTAAGATTTGTATTAATCCTTGTAATATTTTACATACTCGTTATGTACTTAGGAAATTCTTACTAAGGTATTATTGAGGAGACTTTTCACTTAATGGTTATGATAGGTTGGCATTGAGAGTTGATACTTATTGACTATGCTAGTGATTCTGCTATTAATTATGATATTAGTTACATATATATATATATACATATATATATACTGGTTCAATTCTAGATAATATTTATGGTATTGATTATACATATGTTGATTTGAGTTGGGATAGTGATTATAATATTAAGGTTATATATACTGGTTTAAGTTTGGATAATGATTATGATATAGATGATTTATATACTAGTTCGAGTCTAGATAATGATTATGATATTAATTATATATATACTAGTTTGATTTTGTGGTTCAAGTTTGTATAATGATTATGATATAGATAATTTATGTACTTGTTTGAGTCTAGATAATGATTATGATATTAATTATATATATATACTAGTTTGATTCTGGCCGTTATTTATGATATTGATTACATAATACCAGTTTAAATCCAACAATAAAGTATGATACTGAGATATAGGTAATGGTTCATGTTTGGAAATGGGAAAAAATTTATAGTGTGGCATAACATGGATGGATTCTGGTTTTATAATAGAAGTTAGTTAATAACGATGGTTTAGTTTATTCCTTGCTTGATTGTACCCTCTAGGCTTATGGGGGCCCATGTTAGGTTATTTACTTTTCTGCACTTATTGTCTTAAATGGATAATTTTATAGTTATAATGGTATTTTATTGGTCCTTTATATTATGCTATTATTTTAGTTATTTACTTTTTTATGCACTACGGTGTTAGAGTTAATTTAGGTTTGCCATTCTCTTAATTTAGTTATGTTATCTTGCATTTTATCATATTTAAATCATGACTTAACTTAGTTGGACGATGATGCCTATTGAGTACCTATGGTTTTGGTACTTATACTACACTTTTGTACATTTTTGGTGTAGATCTGAGTACCAGTAACTGCCATTGATCTGAGTACTAGTTGTCATCGTTGATTGGAGGATCGTACTGTGTTGGGTTCCAAAAATAGGGTGAGCTCTCAGAGTTGGATTTTTCATATTTACTTCTATCTTATTAATGTTTAGTCTTTTGTCTCAAGACAAGACTATTTTAGAACTTAAGTTGTATTTATAGTAGCTCTTGTACTGGCTCTACCTGGTCGTTGGATGGTTATCTACATTCTTGGTTACCTTTGTCTGTTTTTATTACCTTATTTATAAGTTGAGATTGTTGTTTTTGCTCTTTTGGACATTTTTCACCAAGCTGGCCCATTGTCTTTGGCTCTAGGTTATGGTTTGTCTTTCCTACTCGTGGGATAAAGTAGGTTCCATCATGACTCATAAATTGGATCATGATAAATTTCTATAAGAGCCTAGGCTTCACTGATATTATTAGTGCAAGAGAAAATGTCTAGTAGAGTCTTGTATATTTGATTAATGATGCCTTTTCCTTACCCTTAAGAGGCTATTGGACATTCTTAGGAGTTCTTTACTACTTTCATTAATTTCGTGCTAGGAGTCTGAGTTAGTTTATTGAACATTCCTTTTACTTTACTCTTTTGTAGATGACTAGGATGTGTTCTATGGCTACACAAGATGAGTGTCCTGAGATCGATCCTAGAGTTTCTATTAATGTTCATGGATGACCCAAAGGTTGTGGAAAACCTTGAGATATTTCCTAAGCTAGGGGCTAGGAAAGAGGGCCTTCACCAAACTATATTCCCACTCTTGAGCCAGAGTTTCTTTCGCCCCAGCCAATGGTAAGCCAGAGATCTGCTTAGGCTCTATCGAGGTTTATTACTTCTACAAGGCTAAGGGATTCTTTGATTTATATTTTGGGATTTATTAGCACAGTTTACTTATTAGAATAGTACTGAGGTGGGGGCATAGCCTGTAGCTTCGGCTCCCAGAGTTGAGGCCCCTTCTCTATAGGTAGTTACTCAACCAATAGTTATCCAGCCTTCTATGTCTATTAAGGAGTAGAAGATGTTGAGTAGATTCTTCAAATTGGCTCTGCCTAGGTTTTCTGAAGCACCAGGCAAGTATGCATTTGAATTTCTAATTACATATGAGGATAGGCTCCATAATTTGGGTAAAGTTAAGACTCATAATGTGGACTACACTACTCTTTAGTTTGACTTGGTAGCTTGGCATTGGTGGAAAGGTCATCTTTATTTTAGGCCATCTAGATCTTCTCCTTACCATTAGCATAGTTTTCTGAGATTTTCTAAGCAAAGTTTACGCCTTGCAGCCTTAGGGATTATTTGATGGATTAGTTCTCTATATTGGGTAGGGATCCATGATAGTTATAAAGTATGTGGCCCATATTTATGAGTTTGCTAGTCATGCCACTTCTATTTTGTATACTAAGTATTAGAAGGTTTGTTTCTTTATTTGATGACTTAGACTTCCACTTCGTATGTCTACTCAGAGTTGGGTTGTTAGGGGTAGATCTTTTGTTGAGGTGTCTGATCATGCCCAAGTGATAGAGGTGATGCATTGTGATACTTGAGAGTGCAATATTAAGAGGCCTAAATATTAGGATAGATTCAGTAGGAGTCGTAGTAGCATAAAGTTCATAGGTAGTTGTTTTTAGTGTAGCTACCCCCTTTCCAGTTGTATCAACCTCAGAGTCATTCGAGTAGACTAGTCCAAGAAGTGCTCCAAATTATGGATGGAGGTCAGTCTTGTGGTAGAGATCATCCTAGTCTGGGTACTGGTTATTCTTTGAGGGGTTTATCTTCTAGTTATTCTAGTTATGGCTACTTTGAGTCAGCCAAATCTGCTAGCCTTGGTTCAACTCATGCTACATGTTAGAGTTGTGGAGCTTTTGGTCATTACTCATGTGATTGCCCTCATCGTGGGGTGATTATTACAATAGCTCAGAGTGTTCCCCTATTAGAGAAGTTCATCCCTCAGCTAGAAGTGGTTTATATAGTTATAAGAGCATTCCCTAAGGTCTCATGAAAGTTCTCATATAGGTAGGGTATGTGATCGATTAGGAGACCAGCTAAGTGGCAGACGTGGTCAGTTATATGCAGTACCTGCTAGACCTGACATTGAGTCTTTGGATATTGTTGTCATAGGTATGATTTTATTGTGCCGTCAGTCATCCTTTTCTTTATTTGATCTAGGATCCACTTATTCTCATGTATTTACTTATTATGCTCTAAGATTAGAGTTATCTTGGTGTTTATTATCTCTGTCATTTTTTGTATCTACTCCCATGGGTGATTCTTTAGTAGTGGATCAGGTGTTCAGATTATGTGTTGTGACTGTTAGATATATTGATACTCATATTGATCTCATTATATTTCATATGGTGGATTTTGATATGATTTTGGGCATAGACTGGTTATCCTACTATCATGTAGTCGTGGATTGTTTTGGAAAAATTGCGACCATGCCCGGCATACCCCAGATCATTTGGCAGAGAGCAATTATCAAAGAGACAATGGGGGTTATTTCTTATATGTATGCTTAGAGGCTTATTTTGAGGAGTTGCGAGTCTTACCTTACTTAAATTTGAGATATTAGCATGGGTAGTCCATCACTTGACTTTGTTCTTATAATCCATAAGTTTTCTGATGTTTTCCCTATCAATCTACCTAGTATACCTCCTGCTAATAAGATTGAGCTTTTATTGATCTTGATCTTAGCACCTGACCTATTTCTATAGCACCTTATAGTATGACTCATGTTGAGCTTTAGGAGCTGAATTATCAGCTCCAGGATCTTCTTAGCAAGGGATTTATTAGAACGAGTATGTCCTCTTGGGAAGCTCTTATGTTGTTTGTGAAGAAGAAAAATGACTTCATGCTTATGTGTATAGAATATAGACAGCATAATAAGGTGATGGTAAAGAACTGTTATCTTATGCCTCACATTTTTAACTTGTTCAACCAGCTTTACGGTACAGTAGTGTTCTCTATGATTTAATTAAGATATAGTTACCATCAGTTGGCCAGATCATTATCCCTAAGATATCCTTTAGGACCCGTTATGATCATTATTAGTTCTTGGTGATGTGCTTTGGGTTGACTAATTCCCTATATACATTCATGGATTAGATGAACCCAGTGTTATGGCTTATTTGAATTTCTTTATGACTGTGTTCATCAATAATATCTTGGTGTATTTGAGCAGAAGAGAGAAGTATCACAACATTTGAGGACTATGCTCTAGAATTTGAGAGATCTTATGCTCTTTCCCATGTGCTACAAGTTTAAGTTTTGTCTTGAGTTAGTGACATTCGTTGGGCATATAGTGTCTAAGGATAGAATTATGGTAGACCCGATAATAATTGAGGTTATTCGTTTTGGGATAGACCTACATCTCCCATTGAGGTTCATAGCTTTATTTGCTTTGCTGGTTATTATAGATGATTCCTGGAGGGTTTTTCTATTATTTTAGCATCGATGACCGATTGACTCAAAAAGAGGTTCATTTTTTATGGCTCGAGGAGTGTGACTCGAGCTTTGGTAATCTCAAGGAGTTTCTTACTCCGGATCCTATTTTGGATCTTCTTGTTAAGGGTGAGGGATTCTCCATGCATCGTGATGCTTCATTTGTTTTTCTAGGTTGTGTATTAATGCAGTAGGGTCGTGTTATTTCTTATGCTTTGAGGAAGGCTAAGGTATATGAGTATAACTAACTTTCTCATGATTTAGAGTTTGTGTCGGTAGTTTTGCACTTAATATTTTGAGGCATTATCTTTATGGGATGCATTGAGAGATTTTCAAAAATCATCACAATCTTCAGCATCTAATGAAACAAAGGGAGCTTAATGCTAGGAAGTGTAGATGGAGCTTCTTAAGGACTATGATATTTCTATCTTTTATCATCTAAGAAAAGAGAATGTAGTAGCAGATGCCTTGAGTCAGGAAGGAGTGAATATGGGTGGCTTGGCTTGTATTTTGGTTTCTTCGAGGTCGTTAGCACAGGACATTCAGTCATTATCCAACATGAGGGTTAGACTTGACATTTCAGGCCTTATTCGTTAAGAAGATTTAGGATCGTTAGTTTGAGAATAATAGAGTTGCATCCTCTGTAATCAGGTGTTGAGTGGTGAGTCCAAGAGGGCCTCCATAGATTGTGAGGGTATTTGGACATTTAATAGCTGCATTTGTGTCAGAAGGATTGATGATTTGATTCAGTTGATTTATTACGAGGCTTATATCTCTAGATATTTCATTCATTTAGGTATAGCTAAGATGGATAGTGATTTGAGAAGTATTATTGGTGAAGTTTCATAAAAAGAGATGGGGTGTATTTTGTAGCTTGTTGCCTATGTTGTCAGCAGGTGAAGGCCAAGCATTGGTGACCTGTTGATTGATTCAGAGGTTTCCAATTCCCCAGAGGAAGTGGGAGCAAATTACCATTGACTTTGTTAGACTGTTGTCATTGCCGGAGAATATAGTTTAGGAATAACTGAATTATGTTTGTTTGACTACTAGTCCTTATTTCCTTATTTACTTTTATGTTATTTTTGTTTCTTTCCTCCTTGGTACATGTAGTTTATGGCAAATATCCAAAGTCAATGAAATCCCTTTCTTTTTAATCGATCATCACAATAACAATAATAAAAAATAATGCTAAAAAAAGACAAATAACAATCCCAACATGGGTATCTTAATGATAATAATCATTAATATCTTAAGTCAATAATAATATTCACATAAGCCTCCACACTGCCAACATAATAAAATATTAATCTCATAAAAAAATTCCAACCATATAATACATTATGAATAGTTAACTATACCCAGTTTGGTCTGAATAAAGTTAAACTTACCTCAAATGCGGAAAAACAAGCCTAAACCCTCAACAAAAAGCCTTTCCTTTTTTAGTAGCCTCAAAATTAGCCAATATATCAAAACATATAATCTGCAGTCAATCGGAGTATAATGATACCCATATTAACTACTTTTATTCCCGATCCAAAAATACTTCAAAAATTGACTACAAAATAAAAAAGGTAAAACCAAAAATTTTATGAAAGAAGTATGTTACCCATACTATAAGAGTTCAAAATATGAAGTAAAAAGTAAGTTGTAAAAAGTAAGTTGGAATCAACATTTAAATTTTTGAAAGCCCGTTTTCACACTTTACAGGATAAAACCCCTAAATTCCAAATTTAACATCCAAGTTTTAAGAATGTTTAGATAACAAAATCAATGAGTGATAATACAAATTGAGTTTAGAAGTTTAGCCAAATAAGTGTAACAAAAATTTTCCCTTGAAATTGATGTTTTCGAGGTCTCAAGGTACAAAAATGGCAAAAATGGAGTTGGAATTATGAAAATGGAGTATTTACACAGTTCAATAAATAGTACCACAAAATTGTAGTACCCCCAGCATAATCGTGACAGTTAATGTTTGAACGATATTAAATTGGTCATCGTGTTCACGGATCTATGCTTCGCTAATGTGTTAAGTAGCCTAACCCATTCCATTATAATAACTCTTAGTGACCACAGTGTCTCACCTTGACATCGTAATAAGTAAGTTGATCAAGTTCCATGATCGTGATAGAAGTCCACATAATCACAATGAAGGGCTAGATGTTGCACCAACAAAACATGACCAACAGTGATGTTGAATAATATATTGTCACGATTGAACCCTTGATATTGTTTGGGTCCCAACAGATATAATCAGATAATAGTACTAGGCAAATTTTGACTTCCTAGGCTCAATGGAACCATCGATATACCAAAAGTAGTTATTTTAAAGAAGTTACCCTCAAGAACCCCTTTAAGTTAAAATAACTAGTTCCTCATCTAAATGCTAAAAATTCAAAATAAAGACTCAAAACCTGAACTAAACATTCTAATAATACAACAATGACATTCCAGATCTAATGCAACTGACAAAGTCACCATCCGACGCTCCAATTACAAAATATTGACCAAAGTTGAAAGAATCACTTTAAAGGCTACTCAAAACCTCAAACTCATATAAATAACTTCCAAATATTTTTGACACTATTTGAACCATCTTTACCACTCATAAATGATATAAAACAACTAAAGGGAAAGGTAAAATGGTTAAAACGTAGAAAAATCTAAAAATCATAATAAAAGTTGTTACATATAAAAAAGATGATACTAAAGAACTCGATAAGTAAGAGGAATCTTGATAGGTTGCATTAGAACAAGTTTCCACTAATGAAACCTACTTTAATCAAGGAAACATAGAAATTATTGGTTATTTCACAAATACATAAGGGAAAAATAGGACTAGGGGCCATTTTCAGGGACTAGTCATTCCATAAGATGAACTTGACGATGATAAGGATGTTAATCTCTGTGAATTGGGTGTTATTGGTGACATTGTACCTCCTACTTTAGCATCATGTGCAAATTTTTACATTACTAGCTTTATGATCTAGTAGTTGAATCTTAAAAGCCTGTTTATAGGCGCTCTGAGAGATGATCAAAACCTCTACTAGATCAACTTTGTGGGAATCTTTTTGATCATACCATCTTCCAAAAATGAGATAAAATATTATCAGGTTATGATATTTTTCCCTTTCACTATCTTAAGAGGTAACAATATAGTTGATTGAGCTTCTAGATGACTCGGCTACTAACTAGGGAGAATTGAAGATTACTTTTATAAAGTGATTTCTCCCACTTTCCAAGATTCTACAATTGAGATGAGATTAACAACATTATCCCCCCACTTAGAGAAGCTTTACGTGAAACTTGGTTAAGTTTCAATAAGAAATTAAAGTCGTGCCCCAAACATAAGATTACTAATGAAAATATTTTGGATATATTCTACAATTAATTGAGTTTCACAACACAGATAATGTTAACACAAGCTAGATTAGATTTCGTGTTATATACCTATGCAAATACAATTATGATATTAGATCAAGGTATAAATATATATTAAGCATGGCATACTAGGCATTTAGAGATATCTATATGAACTTACTCATTGGGTAGAAATATTTAAAAAAAGAGGATCATAATCAAGATATGGCTCAAATGAAAAATCAAATAAACTTATTTCAAAGACATAATAGGATTGACACCAAAAAGGTGAATACAATTGGATACCATGGTACAGCTCCAAGTCCTAATGGTAATGTCTCCAATTCTAGTATTGAGGCAAAGTATTAAGGAATAGATAATAGTTTCTAGGTCAACTTTGAAGGATATAATAATGTCACCTATCACCATGGTCAAGGAAATCAAGGTTGGAACTACTAAAAAGATATTATTTATGATTAAGGTGCCTATATAGAAAGAAGTTGTAGTAGAGATTAAGATATATAGAAGAATAAGGATGGTTATAAAAGGATTCCGATTGTATTTTTGTCCATATAAGAAATTATGATCAAGTATATACAAGTGGTTTTTACATGGAACACATGATGGCTAAGATGCATGTTTAAATAAATAGTCCACTGATTCTAGGATAAAGGATCTATGTGGATATTTCAAAGGCTTCTTGAATGGTCGATTCTCACTCTATCGCTATCAAGAATCTTGAGAAACAAATGGAAAAGGATTCAATAGCTTTAAATCTAATGAAATGCGGTACTTTATTGACTATCACAGTTCTTAATCTAGGTAATTGTATAAAAGTCACCGTTATGAACAAAAAGTAGTTAAATGAGCGGATTGAGCCAACTATTTTTTATTACATAATATTGTTATTTTTGATGATGGGCTTAAGAATATAAACATAGAAGATGAAGATAATCAATTAGTGGTTGATGAGAAATAAGATAAAGCTAGAGAGCTTCCACATAATGTAAAGGTGGTTAGTATTATAAAGGCGAATGATAAGGAGGTCCCAAAACTATTTAATCTCATTGCAGGACCTCCACCTCCATTCATACAATGTTTGAAGACAAGACCAGAAGATGGAAAATTCCATAAATTTATATCTTGGTTGAAGCAACTATGCATGAATAACATATTAGTTAAGGCACTTGAGAAGATGCCTAGTTATGCAAAGTTCATAAAGAATCTTATGATAAAGAAGAGGATTGTTAGTTTTTAGTCGACTAATAATTTGTACCATTATGTAATAGCTTCCAATTCTCTTGTGCAAAAAAGATGGATCTTGTGCTTTCACTATTCCATATAATATTAGGGCATTCAATTTCGATAAGGCATTATGTAATCTAGGTGAAAACATTGATCTGCTGCCATTTGTTGTGCTCAAATACTTAGGGTTGAGAACTCCCAAACCCATTACTATGTGACTAATCATGGTGGATCGCACAGTTAAGCATCTTATGGACATTCTGTTGGATGTTTTTGTAAAGGTTGAGACCTTAATATATCCTACTAACTTTGTTAAATTAGAATGCAAAGTTGATTTTAAAATCCCCATAATCTTTGGGAAGCCATTTTAGCCACCAGAAGAGCACTTGTTGACATAGAAAGTGGTGACCCAAAGTTTTGGTTGAATCAAAAAAAGTAATGTTTATTTTTTATTGATTGATAAAATAGATGAATAACATGAGAGTGGTGTATGTTATTGATATGGTTAATGAGGTCGTACCTACATTGCCTATTGAGAAGATTTGTGTTGTTGAGACCTTGACTGCGGTCTTTATAAACTTTGATAGGTGTCACAACTTGAGACTATCCTCTAGTCAAACCAGGGCTCTTAGAACAACAAGTGATACCAACTAACCCATGGTACTTGTATAATGCATATGAAACTATATATAAACATGAGTAAGAGCTAAAATGAATGAGCAAAATCATATTCACAAAATAAATTGGTTCAATGCATTTACTATTGAAAATTTTAATTGCAACATCTGTATTCTAGAAAGAAAGAGAAACTGATTACTGCAACTCTGACAAACTATGTATGAAGCCTCTACAAATACTGACTATAGGTAGTAAGGACAGTACCCTAACTATTCCTAATCAATATATATGAATAATAAAATGAAATAATGAAACTGTAAATAACCTGCATCCTTAAAGTAGGAGAACTCATCACCTACTACTACATGTTGTGATCTGCCTGACTACGATCCTGATAGTAAGTACCTAAATCTATATCATAGGAAAAATATAGGCAAAAGAGGTATGAAATGAATACTTAAGAATGTAATGAGTTTTTTAGAAATGCACTAGTCATGATTACACTTAAACATTCTTTAAAATTGAGGACATAAGCCATTTGCTGAAATATGCATTTAAAGTATGTCCGTACATAAAAGCTATGAGGTGTAGTGAAATCCCTAAATCTTGAGCTAAAATATTTATCAAAATTAGGAAACAATAACAGTATATATTTAATCAAGAGTTAATATAGAATATGTTTCAAAATATACTGAATGCTAACTGAAAAGAAAGATATGGGCTTGAGTGCAACCTGAATACATGGAAATAAACTATAGTACAGTTCTCTTATATAAAATACATATATATTGATATGCAGTGATAGCCTAAAAAGTGTTAATATAAAAAAAAGTAAAACTCAATTGGGGTTTATGTATAAATGTTGGGTCTGAGACTATGGGATGTGAATTGATGCAATGACCAAGTAGATTAATATGTAACAGATAAATATTGTACTGAGTAAACTTATTATAAGGTCATAGAATAACTAAGTTTAAATTATGAAAGATATCATTAACCAACATATAACCATATGAGCTAAACATGGAGTTTGATGAATAATCCTATCTAAAAGGGCCCAATATACCTTGTCAGAGTGTAAAGATTGATATAACATAGTACCACTAAACTGATGTCCAAAGGACAAAGGTGTAAATCCTGGTCTATCGGCTAGCCCTTTTGAACCTACACTGGCACCATAGATCTAGGGCTTAGAAACGTCTACTAAAGGTCCCAACCAAATTGACAGTTTAGCCTTCATCTCTACATCTGCTCGGTGTTAAGTACTTCTCCATACTGAATATAAATGGAAATACTAAATAGCTCAATAATATTGAAGTGCTAAGACTAAAAGATAAGTGCTTTATCTATAAACTTTCTAAATCATATAAATTTGAATAAGTAAGTATTCCACTAAGAATTCATGATATTCTAACTCATCGGGTGTTCGTTACCCTCTATCTTTAGAGAATGAAACTATCATGAAAAATTCTAAAATCTGATGAGAAAATAAAATGTCCTAACACAAGTCCAAAAGCATGAATTTATAAACATACTAAAGGTTCATAATTCTTAGTATGTAAAGATACTAAATTACATGGGAAAATGACATGCTAAACTAATATGTACTAAAATCCATATAATCATGATAAATAATGCTTAATAATCTTAAAAACTGATACATCATATATATAGCTTGATGATATGCTTGGAATCTTAAGTAATATTATGTAAATCGTGCATGGACATCAGAAAAATATCAATACTATAATATAGCTTTATGAAATCCTGAATAATCATTAAAACATGGTCATAAAGGAATAATATATCATGGGGAACTCAATTTAAGCTTGGAATCATAATTGGGTAAAAATCATAGTTTATGAGAATCATAAAATTCATGAACAAAAACCATAATTTGAGCATGAGGATGAAAGGATATCCTCATTAAATACCCACATATGAAAGGATATCCTCATTAAATACCCACATACCTGATTACTTTATATTATTGAACTAGAGTGGTAGATTTGATCTTGAAGATTAAGAACCCTAATTTCATGCTTTGGAGAAGTGGAAATTGCATGTTTTATTAAGTAATTTCAAGTGTTGTAAATAGAATGAGGGATTAGGAGTAGTATAGGCTTTATATTCAGAATGAAATAGTTTAGGATGTTAAAATGTGGAAAGGAACATAATACTCCTCTAAAATTATTGTAGAAAAAGTTGATTTCGTATGTCAAATGGACCCTCCCACAATCATGGGACTTGACCATGATAATGATATTGAATCGTGGGTTATATGGGAAATATTTAGGTCTTTGAAGTTGATCATATGATACTATTACATGATGTGGAATCTAACCATGATCGTGGGATCCTAGTCGTATTATAGATCATCAAATCTGACATCTTGCCAGTGCTTTAGTAAAATGGTCATAACTTGTTACTCTGACACTATATTAAGGAGAAACTAGATGTTTTTGAAGTAAAATTGAAATATCCATCATTTATTGGGCCATGAGCTCAAAAATACTTTAAATCTAGGTGTTATGCTCATTTAAAATTGACTATAGCATGATTCTTCTTAAGAAATCAATCGATAAGAGAGGTTTTGACTTGGTCATGCTCTAGGAGTTACTTGTGGCCTTAATATATGTATAAATCACTTCTCATATCATATAAACATAATGTTTGATTCTACATTTACTTGAATTAGTATTTGAATCTTAGCTCATGTTTTCAATGTGTTGTAATATCTCCCTCCAAGAGACCAACAAAGCTTAAAGGATAGGTATAGATATACAAGCCCAATACTAATTTTTGAGATATAAATATTGATTTGGTAACTGTGTCCCCAAATTAAATTAGACTATACTAAATTTATGAATGTATACTAAGACATGTTAGCAGCTGAGTAACATGACGAAGACAATTAAAAAGAAGGAAATGGCTACCTTGAACTGAATTTAGAAGAAATAAGAGTTGTATGTATTTACACATTACACAAATTCACATAATAGATCTCTTGGAATAGGCCCAAATAAGGAATTAAGGGTGTACAACTAGAAGAAAAGATGGGAAACTACAGAAACTTGTTTGTTTGATCTTTGAAATAAATTATTTACAATGAGGACTAAATCATACTGAAAGTTTATAACTCATAATGAATTGTTCCTTGCACGATCATATTTGCAGAACAATAAAGTTATAAATAAGAACATGCAATTTTCTCTAGGTCATTGAGAAAGCAATACTTACCTTCAATGCACCTTGATAGAGGTCATACTAGCATTAGGGAGGGTTGGATTTTTGGAATGATCTGAGTGAGATGTCTGAAGTAAGTTTTACTCTAAAATTTAGTGGAATGCAACTGGTGAACTATCCCATAAAAAAAGAAACATATAGATTTGATGATGAGACACTTTTACTCTAAAATTCTGTGGAATGCAACTGGCAAACTATCCCATAATTATGGGATCTACCTATGATCGTAGGTCATGGTCGTAGCTTTGAGGATGGAACTGAGGCTTCTCTGGACTTCATTAGATAAGAAATGGTATGAATCAAATTGGAGAATCACCAAGGCCTTTCAGCGATTCGATGCGTCCCCCTACCTAAGCTAGACGCTTCACCTACCTGACCTCAGAGAGAATAGAATGAGTCGCATGTGATCCTTTTTCATGATCGTACTTGGTTCATAGTTTGACAGTCCAAGATAAGAAAAACTTTTAAACCACGATACTTCTGATGATCGTGGTTTCTTCTCATGATCGTGGGTTCTTTTTATGGCTAGGAGGTATAATTTGTTAACTTTATGGGTTTTAAGAATATTTCATGAAGTAAAATACATTATATGATTATAATATTTAGCCACGATGGTACCTTGTTCATGGTATCTCAGTATTCGATAGTGTTTCTCTATAAAATTTCATAAAAGTACATAGTTCAAGGTTGCTAAAGGCTAAGTCTAGCCTAGATGAATGATCTCACCCTATTCAATATTAACATAGAGAAACAAAATTCTACAACTAAAAGTACTAAACTTGTCTTAACTACATAAATCTATTTTGTTAATCAACTTGGAGATATCACCCTGAAAGGTACATTTCTCCTTGTTGATTTCAACATGCAACCTTAAGTTGTAATCAACGAGTTACTAATAACCATATGGTATTATCCACATGTGTATCAACAAGTCATTCAAGCCTGTTACTCAATTGTCATCACCATCACCATAAAAACATAAGAAGGGTCACTAAAGAACTAGAATAAGAGTATCCAAAATAAAAGAAATACTGAGAAATCTTACTATAAAGATTTTTATAACTTTGACACTCAGTTGGGGACTAGGGGGTAATGTATAATATTAATGAACATATTCAAGTGATCTAATTTCAGAGCATAAATAATGTAATATGATCTCACTAATCATTATGGATGTATCGTGAGTATATGAAACTGAGCATACTATAAAAAATAAGTGCATGAGTAGGGAGATATATGACATAAGACTGGGATTCATAGAGTCATAGAGTATGATTCATATTATTAAGTGACATACTCCTTATTCCTAGAATTGATAATGACCATGATTCTCTATGAGTTTTATTAATATGAGTTATGATTATGGTGTTGACGTGGATGACATGAGCATAGTGTCTTAATGACTAAACTATAAGAATTATTTTTAAATAAGAATGGGTTACGTATCTTCCTCCCTTAGTGTTGTTATAGAACTCACTAGAATCACTACCAGAACCACAAAACTTGACTTGGTTCTTTATATCATCTCCCCCTTAGATTTAAGCCATCATTCTAAGCATGCCAATCTTTTTAATAAATCATAAACTAATCTATAATTACTTCACTCAATTGTTTGGGGTATAAATATACTCATAACTACTAAACTCCACTGGAAGACTATAGCTAAAAGTGCAAAATCCACTGCTAGTACTTTCTTTTTAGATATAGTTCCTAACTTTCTCTTGCCTCAATAGTCGCCTTACTATAGCTTAAGCACTTTCTAACTTAGAATCTTCTCGAGTGTCACTATACCCTGGGAATCCCTTTATTTCTTTTCGAATTCAAAATTCTTCTCTCAATTTACTAGATCATCTAAAAGCCATACTTATATCGTAACACTTAAAATTGATATCCCTATACCTTTTCATGCACTATACTAACCTACTACTACTAGATAGGATCTATGCAGCACTAATCAACTAAATATTTTATAAAAACTAGTAATCTTAACAAACTTCACTATCATTCTGGTCACTGCCTAGGCTTGATCCATTTAGAGCATTGGCATACATTAAGTCCCCTTAATTAGTAAATCTCTCTCAAAGTTCTATCAGAAGTTCTAAACCCTGCTTTCTCAATAGTTTCATTACTCTATCTATTAAATCTAGATAAATAATATCCCCAATGTATAGCTACTAAACTTCTAAGCTCATGCTTCTTAATCTGAGTCATCCTATGATAGGATTCTTAGAAAGGATCTAAGAGCACATCTGACTTTTGCTCATAGCATTATTTTCATTAACAAAAGTGAACTCTTTAAAATTTCTAAACTTATAAAGGAACTGATTTGATCCTTCAAGCCCAATACAATCTCATAATCATCTGAAGAGACTATTTGAGGAAACTTCATTAGTAAAAATTTGAGCTTGATTATTTCAATTACCTTAAAGATAAAGCATATTCAGTAGTGATAGAGAAATGTTTGAATCTGCATAAATTTCATTTAGAAAATCACTATTACATGATCAAGAATATGAAATAAGGAAAACATTTCATTAATGCCCTGTAGCCTCTCAAAGAAAAGTACAAACATCTCCATATCATTCCACAAGACTCTATTTAACACAACTTCATAGACACCATAGGGAACTTGAACCTTTTACTCTAATACTATTTTCTCAAAACCCCAAGACTACCCCCTAGTCAAACAGAATACTTAGAAATATAAATGATCCTAAACTAACCCATGATCCTGGAATAATGCATGAGCAACTAAATATAAATATGAATAAGAGCTAAAATGACAGAGCAAAATCATAATTATGGAATAAAATGGTTCCATACATTTACTATTTGAAAGTTTATTTAACAATATTTGTGTTCTAAAAAGAAAGAAAAACTAATTACGACAACTCTAACTGACTATCTATGAGGCCACTACTAATACTGACTATAGGTAGACATGGCCCTAACTATCCCTAATCAATACATACAAATAAGAAAATGAAATACTAAAACAACAACTAACTTGAGTCCTTGAAGTAAGAGACCAACTAGTTGGATGTTGTGATCTGCCTTACTATGATCCTAATAGTAAGTAGCTAAATCTACATCACATAAAAATATAGGTGAAAGATGTATGCAATAAGTACTTTGGAATGTACTGAGTATGTTAGATATAAACTAATCATGATAACACTTAAAAGCATACTTTAAAATTAAGGACATAAGCCACTTTCTGAAATATGCATTTAAAACATGTCTATATATTTAAGATGTGTGACATAGAGAAATATCTAAATTATGAGATAAAATTTCTTATTAAATTGGGAAGCTGTAGAAGCATAACTATAAATTTAATCTAAAGATAATGTTGAATATTTTGTAAAACTGTACTGCATGCTAACTAAAATTAAAGGGATGAACTTGAGTGCAAACTAAATCCATGGAGTTGAACTATAGTATAATGCCCATATATAAAATACACATATATTGATATGCAGTGATAGCATAAAAAGTCATACTATAAAATCAAGTAAAGCTAAACTGAATGTCATGTATAAATGTTAGATTGGGGACTATGGGAAATTACCAAGTAAATTAATATTAACTAATAAATACTATACTTAGTAAACAAATTTTAAGGTCGTGAAAAAACTAGATTTGACATGTGGGAGATACTATTAATAAACATATAACGATGTGATATAAACATAGAGTTCAAAGTATAATCCCCATAAAAAAGGGCCAAACATGTCTTTGTAGGATATAATGGTTGATCTGATATGGTACCATTATACTAATGCTAAAGGACTAAGGTGTTAAGCCTGGTCTTCCAGGTGACCCTTTAGAACATATGGTGGCATTGTAGTTTTGGCACTTAGGAAATTATACTAAAGGTATTAGACTAACTGATGGGTGAGCCTTTATCTCTATGTCAAATTTGTGCTAATTACTACTCCCAACTAAATAGAAATTAAAATATTGAATAGTGCAATAATACTTAAGTGTTAAGACTAAAAGTGTAATACCCGTACTTTTTCTAGCTTGAAATTTTTCCCTAAGAATGTTAGAAGCTTTATTTGAAAGATGAATCCACTTTTATAGATGTGGTATTTTCAAGATTTTCACCTTTTTTTCATTTGGAAAATTCAATAAGCTTTCCATCGATACCAAATTCACCCAAATCTGACACCCTGGTGAAGAGTTAGAGTCTTTTTAATGAGATAGTGTATCACTGAGCCTTTAGCTTATCGCGGAGATAGCTCAAATGGAAATTGTCAATTTCCAGTGTTTCTCCGCGATAGTGGTGCGTCGTCTAAATTTCCAGGTCTCAAACAAGGTGGCAACGCAATAGCTCTGCATCGCGCCACCATGCAAATTCCTATTTGTCCAGTTCCAGTGACTTGGCGCGATAATGGCGCGTCGTGCGAAGGATGAAAATCGGGAATTTTCTCTAAAACTAAATATGTCTCGTAGGGTTAAAAGGGTCAATTTTCCACCCCATATAAACCTTATAACATGATATTTGGTCATAATTCAGTAGCTTATACTCAATTACTCTCAAAAACTCTTAAGAACAAGCCCTAGGGTTTTCATAAAAGGTTCAATTCCAAGGGAATTCACCATAAAATTTCAAGAATCTCCCTGTCCATCTTTGTGGAATCATGAACTAAGGTATGTGTAGTGTTCATTCATGGACTCTTTTCGTCCATAAAGCCCAAGAATCTCTTTTCTAAGTTTATGTTTGTAAATTTTATGTTGGATTTGTTTTGTTTATATTGAGAATGATCAATTGAATTCAAATCCATGTTGGGTGATCAATTTATGTAGAATTGATTTGTATATATGTATATTCATTTGAACCTATGAATAAACCCTAGATGATGAAATTAGAGATGAATCATGATAATTAATTGTTGTATAACGCTGTCTATATGTGCTATGCCTTCCATGTGTTAGATTAAATGCCTAGATGAAGAAACAATGCCCAACTAGTATGATATCATGAAATCCCCATGTATGTACAAGCTTATGCATATCACATGTTTGATGAAGCGCTTCAATATATGAATTATGAATTGTGTTGTTAGTCATGTGTTCAAGTAAGCCATGTTATGTTAGTTTCTTCTCATCGAGTCCTAGGGGCACTTGTACCCGAACATTTAGCGGTGTGCCTAAAGTCATGTCATGTTTTCATGATACTCTCATTCAAGCTATGATCCATAGAACTGAGTCAGTTATGTGAATCAAAAATCTCAGTAATCTCAGTCGTTCAGTAATATTAGTGATCTCAGTACTCAGTAATCTTAATAGTATTAGTATTCCCAGTAAGTGTCAGTAACCTCAGTACTCTCAGCCAGTCCTTAAATCTCTGTACAATCCATCAATTAACAGAACTCAGTAAATTTTGTTTAGCTCCGCTAAACAATACCACTAGTATCAGTTCAATTTAGCTAATTAGTTTAGTACAGTTAATCAGTTCAGCACAATTAATCTGTTTAGTGTCTATTCAAATAGGAGTAGGAATTAGCACCGAGTGAACCTAAGGATAGGAACTCACCTATTATTTGAGGGTACGATTCTTAGAAGCAATCCTTACATTCCAGAACTATGTAGCCAACATAGGTTTAGACATCGTAGCCTGCTATATAAGGGTATATGAGGTAGCTTAACCTGTTATATAAGGGTTCCTACCATTCATATTAGAGTTACCTGTTATATGAGGGTTCCTCATATGTTGTCCTTACCAGTGGCGCGGTATTGACACCATTCTAATTAGGGCATAGATTGGACCCCAGCTCAATTGTTATAGCACAATTGGGGAACGTCGGTTAGATGAATGCTTCCCACAGTCTCAGTTATAGTCTCAGTATCAGTAAAAGAACTCAGATAGTTCTTTAGATTTCAAACTGTCAGTATAGTCAATTCAGATACAGTACAAAACTCAAGTAGTTCCATTAGATTTAGAACTGTCAGATACAGTCACTCATGTTACCAGTTATATCAGTTCTCAGAACTCATGTTATAAGTATTCATCTTTAAGACTATTGGTACAATAAACCAGACCAGTTTTTTATAATCAGAGCTGTCAGACACAGTTATTCATGTAATACAGTATCAGTCCCTTAGTATTCAGTAATACAGTATTAGTCTTTCTCACTTATCAGTGAATTATTTGTCTATATCAGTAAACTCAGTAGTTAGAACTCAGTATTTAGACCTATCACGATCTCAATTACAGTTACGTAGTCATGTATGTATTCTCATGTTCATGTTAGTCAGTTAGTTAGTCTTATTCATGGATATGAACCATTTTCATTCATCCTACCTCACTTGCATACTAGTACAATCAAAGTACTGATGCATTTATACTATAGTGTCTTATACCATAGGTGTAAAAGCACGAGCTCCAGAGAACCAGTAACATCCCAGTTCAGCGATCAGAGTTAGCAGTGAGTCATCATCCTTCGAGGACATAATGATCACATTACTATTTCAGTTTTTAATTTATTTCAGTAGTTGGAGTTAGTTGGGGACATGTCCCATCAACTCCTTATTCAGATAGTTTAGAGGTTGTCAGACTATAGCATGTCAGACAGTTATTTCAGATTTGTTTTGGTATTATTATACCGCTTTCAGACATTATTTTATCAGATGTTTATCCAGTTTGAACCTTATGGCCTTTCAATGCATGTTTCCGCATTTATATAGAATATTATATAGTTTTTAGGTACAGATATCATTCATGGGTTAGCTTGTGGTCTATTGGGGTCATGGGCACCGTATGGCATTCCGGTTTAGTTAATCAGGTCATTACAAAAAGATAATTGTTTAATCTAAAAACATTCTAAATCATGTAAATCTAATCAACTAAGTGATCCAATATTAATACATGATATCCTAAGTCATCGGGTGTTCATTACCGACCATCTCTGTAGAATGTAACTATCATGGGAAATTCTAAAATTTGAAGAGAATGTGAAATTTCATAACACAAGTCAAAAAATATGAATTTATAAACATACTGAGGGCTCATAATTCTATGTATGTAAAGATAGTAAATTCTATGGGAAAACATGTCATGTCAAACTAATATGGACTAAAATCCATAAAATCATTATAAATGATGCGTAATAATCTTGAAAATAGACACACCATACATAGCTTGATCATATGCTTGAAATCTTATGTAATATCATGTAAATCATGCATGGACCCGAGAAAAATATGAATTCTTTAACATAAACCTAGTAAATCATGAACAATAATTGAAACGCGAATATGAATGAATAATATATTCCGAGGAACTGAATTTAACCCCCTAGTTTATGGGAATAATAAAATTCAAGAACAAAAACCATAATTTGAGCATAAAGATGACAGGAGATCCTTATTTAATACCCACATACATAATTAATTTTTATTCATAAACTAAAATTAGGATGATATGAGCTTGAATATAAAGAACCTTAATTTCTTATTTTCGAGAAGAGGAAATTGTATGTTTCTCTAGATAATTCTGTGTGTTGTAAAGTAAATAAAGGATTAGGAGGAATTTAGGATTTATACTTGGGCTTAGTATAGCTTAAATGACATATTTTAGTAGGTTAAAATATGGAAAATGACTGTAATACACCTCAAAAAATATTGTAAATAAATCTGACTTTGGATGCCAAATAGACCCTCAAACGATCATGGAACTCAACCACGGTAATGGCATTAAATAAGGGTTATATGGGACCATTTTATATCAAAAAAATTGATAAGACAATAACATTCCACAATCACAGAATCTAACCACGATTGTGTGATCCTTGTTGTGGTATAGGTCATCAAATCGAACATCTTGACAGTGCTTCCGTAAAATGGTCATAACAATTTACTCCGATATTGATTAAACCAAATTAGATGTTTTTAAAATATAATTTAGATATATATAATTTGTGGGTCATGGTCTCAGAAAATACTTTTGAATATAAGAGTTATGTTTGTTTAAAGCTGACTATACCACGATTCACCTAAAGAAATTAAATAGTAAGAAAGGGTTTGACTTGGCCATACAGTAGGAGTTACTTATGTCCTTAATAGATGTCTAACCCACTTCTCATACCACCAAAACATGAGTTTTTTATTCTAAATTTAATTGATGTAGGGTTCTACTATTACCTCATTTTTTTGGGGTGTTACAATAGGGGTAAAAATGATAAGTATGATAAGATTGTTCATGCATTTGTTAGTATAGAATCTTATTCTTATGTGTCAAAAAAGATAGATCTAGATTTGAAAATTAGGCATCTCCACCCGCTATACATTCTACTAAAGAGCCTCAATGTTTAGAGATTAATACTCTATATTCCCATCGTTGATAAGCTTTCATGGAGCTAATGACATATCTCTAGTTAGTATTGAAGATGACTTACTAGAATGGTAAATGGATGTTCTTGCATTTGTATTAAGATGTTCAAGAAAGTTATTGGTTAGACCATTGCTGACATCATTTGGATTCCTTCAGTTATTTATATATTACGACCCATTACTACCCTAGTTTTAACTGGTGCTTAGAATCACAAGTGACACCAAGCCAACCTATGTCCTGGAAAACTATCAAGAAATATAGATAACAACATATAACACAACACTTATGCAGAAGCTAAACTTGACCAATATAATAAATATCCAAGGAAATCAAAAGAACCACTAAACAAGTCTGAGATTAAAATTAAATGTCTAACTGTATATCTGGAAAGCCTCTACTAAGATGAGTTGGTGGGACAATCCCCCTAGCTAACTCCAACTCTCTGAGAACTGGGAACGTTAAAGACAAAATAAAATAAAAAGTGAACTCTGGTCTTCGCATGATGAGGACTCACCAAAACTACTACTTTTGATACACAATAAGATAGTTCTAAGAGCAAATAGGATGTTGAGCGTCTGAATCTATATTATAAGACAATATAACATAAAGAATTGATATACTCAACAATTTAAATGTATTGCATATGTGAGATATGAAAATAACTAAAATAAGCTGAACATGGAACATATAGCATGATAATTAGTGTAAGACCATGTAATGAACACATGTTGTAATCTGAACTGAATAACTAAAATACAAGGTCATGCAAGAATCTAAAAACTAAACTATAACTACGGACTATGGAAGCTACTAATAACTGACATACCCCAATGTGAGCAACGGGGTCTAAAATGTAAACCTAGTTAGAAGGGTGTTCAGTACCTTTCCAAGAGTACAAACATTGACTGATGTGGATCCCCTAAACTGGTGTCCAAAAGGACTAAGGTGTGAAGCCTAATATGCGGGGTTACCACTTAAAACCCACTGTTGCTCCATATTTCTCAAACATTGAGACTTATATGAAAGGTCTCAATCTAATTTATAGATGTGCCTTCATCCCTTTATCTGCTCGGTGCTAAGTACTACTCCCAATTGAATAACACTGATAAATCTATAATGCTCACTAATAGTAATAATTTGATAACTAAAATAAATTTATTCTCTGAAAGCATTCAAAATAAATAAAGTGGTAATATAACATTCAATGGTGTATTTTGAAATCCTAGGTCATCGGGTGTTCATAACCCGCCATCTCTAAAGAATGCAACTACTATGTAAAATTTGTTAACTAATTAAATTAATAGAGTTTAATGACTCATGTTCAATAATCATGGATTTCACAATGCGACTAGGGGTTGGGATCCTGGTTAAATATCAACAATGAAAATTCATGCTAAATGAGAATTATAACTCGATGACACCAAAAGAATGAAATATCAATGAACTTACCAATACCCATAACCTTGAGTTGTGAAAAAAGGAATGATACTGTAGAATTTGGTTAAACTTGGAACTCAATGGGCGAAAGAAAACCCATTGATGAAATCCCACATACCTGGAGATGATACCTCTGAAGAATTCCTTACTGTTGGATGCTTGAGGATGATGAACCCTAATTGGCCTTGAGGAAAGAGAATCACCTCTTTTTCTTTTTTGAAGTTAAGTATCGAATTAAATTCAAAGTAATGAGAGATTAGGGTGTTATTAACCTGAATAATAACCCTTGAAATTCCAAAAATAGTGTATCTTTGATAATAAAATAATGAGAAAAGATAGATTTTCCCTTTAAAATTTATAACTATGACGAGAAATGTACGAGACCTTCTCATGATTGTGTGAAGAACTAACTATTGTGGGTTGAGTTCATGGTTGGGAGTTGGTTGTGAACTATATGAACATGATCAGATGATCCTTCATACAATTGTGGAGATACCTATGATCATACCTTGGTTTGTATGTTCACTGGTTATATCAAGGGCATCTGTGGGACTCACTATCGTGCCTAGGGTTCGTGGTTTCAAAAAACGATCGTGGTTTCGACTCATGCAATGAAGGTACATTTTATCAAATTTTAGAAGTTGGGGTCATCATGATTAGGTGGGACCATTTTATGGTCGTATAATGTAACCACGGTTGTGGTTTCTTAACAGTGCATACGTAAGTGTACGTGGACAACCAAGTAAAATAGTGGCCTTAAAGAATTCCAATTATAGATCCCACTAAGACTTGTTCCAACACCTATTCAATTCCAATTCAATATTTAGATTAACCTATTGTAAGTGTAACCAAAAGAGAGTTTGGAAGTTGTAAACAAAAATTAAAGTAAATAGTGCGTAAAAGAAAGACTAAAGACAATCAATAGAGTAAAGCCCAGGGTTAAAGCACTTTGAACAATCATACTACTCTATTGAACTTCATTCGTAAGATCGCTTATCTTGGTTATTGATTTGTAGGGTTTACCGCATGATCATGGTCTCCCAACCTCTAATCGCCTACCTAACTTGGAAATTATAACTACATCATTGAGTGGGGATGTAATAATCCAATTAGGTTCTTAAAGCTATCATCCTACATGTGAACCAAGCAAGGCTTCTAGGTACATCCCTTTCCTAGATACTAATTCAAATTCCTTATTTCATAAAGGAACAAGAACCTTACTTTATTTATCCCCACATTCTATCTTCCTATTCCCCCTCCTGAGATCAAAAGATCGACAATATGTATATTCTAAGGGTCACAAATCCTCAAAATAGTTAAAACTAGGATAAACAAATAACTAAATATGATAAACAAATCAAACAAAATCAATTGAAAATGATAGTAGTCATATTCTTGTCTTTAACCCCGAAAAGGGAGCTTTTAGCCACTAATCGACATAATCATGATCCAAATAGTTGAATACATAATCAAATATATTAAAAAGATAAAGCTTAAGAATAAAAACCATAAAATAAAGTGTTTAGCATCCCCTTACAATGCTCCAAGACGTCCAAAGATATTTAACAAAGTGTGCACAAGTTATATTTATAGTTGGAAAGAGTCTAGATGCATGTAAATAGAGAGGGCATATCCTTATTTAGTGCACCACACTTATTGAGGCTACACGGGATCTAGTACACTGTAATGGCTGGGGCAACGCGGGCTAATCGCATGTGCACACTAGAAGTTGGTTCTGCAATTTTATCTAAGTGTTATCATCTATCTTTACCTTATGGTGTTATTGTGCCTTCAATTCCAGTTTTTTAATCCTCAAAATATCATCTACATCAACTCCTCAAGCGTCCTACATGATCAAACACCACACATTAGAACTCAATCTAAGCACTAGTCACGACTACTTTATGCTTTAACAAAGTGTTGACTCTTGGATAATATTAATAGAATGTTACAGACTATAAACAAGTTGTTCCACATAATATTACACATTAAAACCATTAGGAACTCATTTGACACCTTATAATCCATCACGATAGATTAGAAAAACACCTAGCTCAAGATAGTAAAACTAGCTTTCTCGTTTAAACTCTAAGTGACTCAATTAAGGACATACTTGTTTGAAAACACTTCTAGACATTATAATCATATACTTGAACACTTAAATGCTTATTTATATCATAATTAACACATAAAGCACATGAATTGACCTCAATACAAGGCTAAATATGCTTGGATAACAACGCTAAAGTGCATAAATACACCACACATCATCACCCCACACTTAAAGCCTTGTTCGTCCTCGGACAACTCATTATTACTCTAAGCATCATAAGATAAGGTGACTCTACACTTCTACTACATGCAAGACACTAAAGCTAGTACTACAATGACTACAAAAGATGCAAGTTTCTACACTAAGCATGTTACGTACACAACTAAAAACTAAAGAACACTGCTCCAAAACATCCTAGCTTGAAGAATTGACTTACCTAGTTTGAAAACTCATGCATATTATTCAATAAAAGACATCATACAAATCATCCACATTAATCAAACATGTGCCCTCAAAACAAGAGAGTTATCCATAATCACTCGCATAAATTCAATCAATAGCACAATGGGTACAAGAATCAAGTTACGCTCACTCTTACAAGGAATTCACAAATTACACAAGATGAATCATAAGCTTGCCCTTAGTGTAGTACTCCACTAATATCATATTAGCGAAACTTAGAATCAAATAGGTCTTTAATGGTTCTAATGTTTGATAATGGATGGGTAGGAACTATTTTGGCTTAATAGTGACTATCTTCCCTAAGTGCTTTAATACATCATATTTTACAATTGAGACCAATCTCTAACAACCCATGTATACCACTTTTATCTACTACATCTTCTATTTTGCCCCATCTCAATAATCTTATTCTCAACACTATGGTGGGAGTATTATATGCACAACTTATTCAATTGGAACAAATTTTTATTGTTTTTATTACTCTACTCCCCACCTCAACATATATCACTTTTTTCGATAACCAATTACTATCACTTTGGTGCTAAAATTTCAACTTTTTCTTCTTCAATTTCTCACCCCTTCAGTTAGTAATTTTACACTAAAGTTCTTAGTAGCATTGGATCAAATTAAGGTCTATCAAAGAAGAGATTAAGATAGACATGAGGCTGACAAAGAAAAAGCTAAAGACTCAACAGGGCTTACTGGGATTATGCATAAGGGTAGGTCAAAAAGAAGATATAAAACAAGGCTATCAAATTAATGCCTATATCATCACCTAAGCCCACACTCTTTTTTTTTATTTGCACACACACCAGGCAAGTTCTAGATATCACATGTAACAAGGAATATACAAATACCTAACACAGACATGGCACATGCTCAACTCAAGTAGGATCATCATAGACTCTTAACCAACAATCACATGAATTCAAATTTAAGCCATCAAGTACAAGAGTTATAAGCATGAGCCTAGGAGTCTAAAGAGTAGTAATTCTCACAATCAACATGATTTTACAACCAAAATACTTACATCATGTAGTCACATATAGCACCAACTAGGAAATAGGAATTTCCCTACCCCATACATAAAAATATACTTTGTCCCCAAAGTAAACATTAAAAGTAGAGATAGAAATACTCATTGAGGCCTCTAGGCCTAGCTAGTAGCATCTCTATAATCAAGAAGGTTTGGGGACCCCACCCTTAGTCTTACTATGCTCTTTAGCTCAGGTTTTCTGGTACTCATTCTTCCCATCATCTTGTGACTCAACAAAACCAAAAACTAGTAAAGTAAAAACTAAAGAAAACTAAAAATAAAACAAACCTACTTAACATGGGTTACCTCTCAAGCATCTCCTGATTTAGTGTCACAGTACAACCCAACTATGACTCATCCAAATTCCTTTATCCTTTCCTAGCACTTAGAGGCCATCATCTTATTTGTTTCTAACCTCTTATGTGTGAAATCTCAAGGTCAACAACTTTATTAACTTAAAAACTTTTAAGACTCATCAATCTATAGGGAATTATAACTTAGGTTGCTAATAAAGATGTTTAAAAAGGTCTTTTGTGGAATGTGATCCACCACCCTACTCTTATCCCCCTCAATAACAGTAATCATGCACAATTATTTATAATGGGATAGTGTGCTAAGCAGTTTGTACACTTTAAAAACGATATCTTCATCCTCCAACCTCATTATGAGCGTTTTGTCTCTCACATCAATCAAAGCTCCTCTTATCACTAAGAATGGATGCCCCAAGATGAGTGGTACTTTTTTATTTGCATGAAAATCTAAAACAATATAGTAAGTAGGAATAATAAACTTACCAACCTTTATAGGAACATTCTCTATCACTCCTTTAAGAAGGGCTATGGTCCCATTTTCCAGCTTTAATAACATAAGGTTCGGTCTATGCTTTCCTAAGACTAATATTTCGATCAAAGATAGGGACATGAAGTTTATACTTTCCCATATATCACTAAGTACTTGAACCACCTCGTTGTTGCTAATTTGAATGGCAAGAAAAACTTCCCGAGGTCCTTAAGCTTTTTGGGCCTCTTTTGAGTCACCAAAAATATACACTCCTCAGTGAGTGCTGCTGCCTCCACATCAAGAAGCTTACCTTTATTAGCAACCACATCACTCAAGTACTTAGCATACTAGGCCATTTCCTTCAAAACATCTAAAAGAGTTCGTTAATATGTAGATTTCTGAACTTGTTGAAAAGGTTCTTAAAGTATACATCCTCCTTTGCCTTTATATGTTTCTGTGGGAATGGTAGTGGTGGGATCTTTTTCACTTCTTCAACAACTTTTGTTTTTGAGTACTCAGACTTCCTTGAATTTTTAGCAACTTGGTCATTTAACTATTTAGGACTCAAATCAACATCTACCTCCTTAGTTTTTCTTGGAGGTTCTTTATAAAGCTCTTTACCACTTCTCAAAGTGATTGTCATAACTTATTTTGGATTTTAGTATTACTCGGCAACCTAACTTGAGGCCTGGTATTTTATGCCTGCTATATTTAACCTAACTACAACTCTAAGATCCTTGTAATGGTCTGTTAATTCTTCATATCTTCTGCCAATTTTGATTAGGCAGATAGAATTTGTTTCATCATCTCCTCTAAGTTGCTATTTGTGGTCTAATTTACTTGAGCTTGAAGTTGCTAAAATTGTTGTTGTTATGCCCTCCATTGCTAATTTATTGGCTAAGTTTTCCACTTTATATTGTAGGTGGTCCCATAGTTAAGCCTCTGAACATTGCCCACAAATATCACAGACTCAGCATTTACAGCACACATATCTGCAGAGTGACAAATATTGCTACACACCAAACACCAAATGCTTATCTACTAAATTGCATTCACTATGTATGCAGGCAATGTAGTCCCTAATTTTATACTGATGAGCTGTGTAATCAGCTGATTTTGTAATATAACAATTTGGGCAAATATTGCGGTAAATTGATCCACCTCAAAAACACCTGCAACCTTTTTAGTAGAACTCTGTGATTCTGAATGCTACTCTAGATTTTCATGTGAAATCCAGTTTAATAAAGTATACAACTCATCATACATTATATTCAGAGCTTGACTACCTACAGCTAAATCAAGAAAAATATTTATGTTATGGTCAAGGGCAACAACAAATATATGAGCTAATACCTCATTAGACTATTGATGGTATGGACATTCCCAAAGAAGATCCTTGAAATGCTCCCAAGCATGATACAAATTTTTTTCTGGCTTCTATTTGAATCATGCAATCTCACTGCAAAGTCTTGCAGTCTTTCCAGAAAGAAAAAATTAGATAAGAAATCTCCAAGCTAAGTCATTCCAAGTAGTGAGTGAATTTTTTGGCTCAACATTGCACCACTTCTTTACCTCACCAACAGTTGAAAAGGGGAATAATCTTAGCCTCACATAGTCAGTTGACACACACGTAAGGATTAATGTGTCATTGATCTCTAAAAAGTTTCGCAGGTGGACTTATGGATCTTTATGTGAAAGACATGTGAACTGTCTATTACTCATCATAAGATGTACCATTTTCTATTTGAGCTCAAAATTACCTCCAACAGCTAGTTTTTGAAAAGAGGAGGTCAAATTTATTGGAAGTGGGATTGCCACTTCTCTAACTATCCTGCAGGCTGCTTGTTCTTCAGCCATAAGAGCTATATTTTCTTGATATTCTCCTATTTATGGAATATGAGGGAGAAGTATTGCTTCTCTCCTTCACTGATGAAAGCGTTTCTCAGGTTTGGGACTTAGTTCAACCAATTCCCTATCCCTTGCTAGCTTTGTGGCCTAAAAACCTATTTCCTACAGATACCAAACAAAGACCAAGAGAAAAGCACCAAAGAAATCTAAAAAAATAAAACAATAACTAAAATAGTTGCTAAATTACAAGTCCTTGTCAACTGAGCCAAAAAACATGATAGTGCCCAAGTGTACATGCAAGTGTGTATAGTCTACAAAGTAATATAGTGGCCTTAAGGAAAGCCAATTATAGATCCCACAGAGACTTGTTGTAACAAATATTGGTAAATAGTGCATCAAATAAATACTAAAGATAAGAAATAGAGTAAATCACTTCGAAAAATCATACTAAGCTATTGAACTTCATTTGTAAGATCGCTTATCTTGGTTGTTGATTCGTAGGGTTTACCACATAATCATGGTCTTTTGACCTCTAATCGTCTACCTAAGTTGGACATTACAACTACATTATTGAGCGGGGATGTAATAATCTGATTAGGTTCATAAATCTATCATCCTACATGTGAACCAAGCAAGGATTCTAGGTACATCTTTGTCCTAGATGTTCATTTGAATTCCTTATTTTATAAAGAAACAAGAACCTTACTTTGTTTATCCCCACGTTCTATCTTCGTATTGCCCCTCTAGAGATCACAAGGTTGGCAATATGATTATTATAAGGGTTGAGAATCCTCAAAATAATTAAAACAAGGATACACAAGAAACCAAATATGATAAGAAAATCGAACGAAATCAATTCAAAATGATAGTAGTCATGCTCTTTGATTTAACCCCAGAAAGAAGGTGTTTAGTCACTAATCGACATAATCATGATCCAAATATCTGAATACATAATCAAATCTATTAAAATGAAAAATTTTATGAATAAAAACCCTAAAATAAGTGTTTAGCATCCCCTTACCTTGCTCCAAGATGTCCAAAGATATTTAACAAAGTCTGCACAAGTTGTATTTGTAGTTGAAAAGAGTTTAGCTGCATGCAAATGGAGGGAGAATCACCTTCTTTAGTGCACCTCACTAATGGAGGTTCCACGGTCTCTAGTGCACTGCAATGGATGGGGCGACATGGGCTAATCGCCTGCAAATACTAGAAGTTGCTTCGCAATTTTGTCTACGTGTTATCGTCCATCCTTGTCTTATGGTGTTACTTTGCCTTCAATTACATCTTGTACACCCTCAAAATATGATATACATCAACTACTCAAGAAGCCTACTTTATCAAAGACCACACATTAGAGTTCAACACAACACAACCTCAACAATAATGGACTAGAAACTCAATCTAAGTACTAGTCTCGACCACTTTATACTTTAATAAAGTTTTGACTCTTGGCTCATTTTATTGGAAAGTACATGGAAATGAATGAATCTAGAGTGATTATTGATGAAAATATTACAAAAATAAAGTGGCCCTAGTTTACAGTTAGATAAATGAACCACCTAGAACTCATATGAGAGTTTTGGTTTGACTTCCCTAACTATGAAGGAATATTTTTGAGATTTTAATAAGCAAGTATTAGTTCAATTTATTGACAATATCTTCCATTTTTTTCATGAATGATCCAAGTATCCACCATATTGGGTAGATTGTGTTTCGTTGTGGGTTATCAACTGAACCTAAGTACTGAAATGGGTTATTTCCACATTTTTTTCACCACTTCTTTGGATATTTTAGGAACCCTTACTGACACAATACTGTATTGGTAATTAAAACATGGGCTAATTTAGACTCATAGATGTATGATATGGAATGGGAATAGATGGGTAAAATGAGATAAAAAACTATTAATTAATTAATGAAAAACTATCACCTTATGCTGGTACTAAGATCAAAGGGACAATATAGAGGTAGTTGATCATTATGTCTGCCTCTGTTTCCCAAGTAGCTCTCTTAACTGTCTAATTTTTCCAAATAACCTTTACTAATGTAACTTTTTTATTCCTCAACCTCTAAACCTGGTGGTTAAGTATTTCCATAATAACCTCTTTGTAAGAGAGGCTATGTTTCACTCCAACCCTTTCTAAGTTTACAGCTGATGCAAGATCCTCAATGTACTTTTTCAAGAAAGAAACATGAAAGACTGGACGCACTATTTCTAAATCCGTTGGCAAGTCTAACTCATAAACCACCTTTCTAAGATGACCTACAATATCATAAGGACAAACAAAGAAAGGCCAAAGATTCCCTTTCTAACAACCTTTTCACCTATTTCATAGGGGAAACATTCAAGTAGACCAAATTACCAATTGACAAATTCAAGTTCCCTTCTCATCATATTTGTATAGGATTTCTGACTAATTTGAGTTGTGTTAAACTCTCTCTAATCAGCTAAAATTTCTCCATAGCCTTATGAATTAAGTTTGGCCATATCAATTTAGCTTAACCAACTTTAAACCAATTAATAGGAAATCTACACCTCCTTCTATAAAGTGCCTCAAATAGGATCATCTGAATAGTAGAGTGATAATTGTTATTTTATACAAACTTAGTTAAAGTTAGATGATCATTCCAACTAACCTTGAAATCAATCATACATTCTCTTAACATTATCCACTAAGGTCTAAATGGTCCTCTCAACCTTTCCATCTATCTTCATGTGAAAGGTTGTGTTTAGATAAAATTGGGTACCAAGACCCTTCTGAGATACTCCCAAAATTAGGAGGTAAATTGAGTACCTCTATTTGTAATGATATTTAAAGGGACTCTATGCAATATAACCACCTCATTTAGGTAGATTTTGGCATAGTCATTGGTTTAAATTTAAAGTGTTAACAGGCAAAAAATGGTTCGACTTAGTTAATTTATCCATAATAACACAAATAAAATTATGTTTTGGATGAGTATGAGGTAGCCCTATATCAAAGTTCAAGTTCACTACCTCCCACTTCCAACTAGTAATACTGGTGTCCTAAAGATTGCTACTAGGTATTTGGTGCTTAACCTTATCCTTTTGTCAATTCAAACATGTTGCCCCAAATTTCACTATGTCCTTCTTTATGCTATTCCACCAATAGACTTCCCATAAATCATGGTACATCTTAGTGGCTCCTAGGTAAATAGAATACCAAGAGTCATGTGCCTCTACCAGTATCCATTGTCTCAATTCATCTACATCTATAACACAAAGTCTACCTTGAAAGTAAAGAACAACATCTCCTCCTTGGGAGAAAACCTCAACCTTTTGGCTCTTACTTCTACTTTCAATTCAAGTATAATGGAATCACTATCTTGATTTTCGTTAACCTCGGCTACCAAGGAGAATTTTGAGGATCACCATCTTGATTTTCCTTAACCTCGTCTACCAAGGAGAATTTTGAGCCAAAAAACTACCTTCGACTAAGTTAACCAATGAAAATCCTAGTCTGGTCAATCTATGAACCTCGTGAGCTAGTTTTTTCCTCTCAAACTCTACATAGACAACATTTTTTATAGATAATCTACTTAGAGTGTAGGATACCATATTGTCCTTTCTCAGATTGTACAAAATACTCATATCATAATCCTTTAGAAAATCTAGTCATTTTCTCTAACAGAGATTTAAATCCATATAGGTAAAAACATACTGAAGACTCTTGAGATCACTAAACACATTGACATGGACCCCAAAGAGGTATTGTATCAAAATTATTTAAGAAAAAATCGGTAATGACCCTCAAGGTTATTTAATTTATTTGAATGCATTTTTAGCATTTTGAGCCTTCCCCCAATGGTTACAAGTCATTTAAGACTTATAAAAATTATCGCTTCAGCGATCAAATAGGTCATTTGAATTTTAGGCTCATTTCCTTATTATGGAACTTTCATTATTTAGTATTTGGTCATGGACCAAATCTCCTAGTATATAACCTCATATGATAATTTTGATAGCACCATCAGCTCTGGAACACTGATTTGGGGCTAGATGGACTCTTAGGTTAGGTCCCAAGGAACTCGGCCTCATTTTGACCTATAGGTCAGAAAGTTAAGAAATTAAAAATTAGGTGTGGGACCCACATATTATCAAAATAACCTTGGATGGAAATTTTAACTATGTAATTAAGTCTGGAATGTAATTTGGTTTAGTTACATAGTCTGTGTGCATATATGAGATTCCAGATGAATCTTAAGGGCTGGGTAAAGACTTGGAAGCTTTCCAAGTTTTAGTTGTAAACTAGTTCATCTGTTATCGCTCGCCAAGGGTCGCGATCACAGTTCCCTTGGTAGATAAAGTATTGTAATTGCGGTTCACATAGAGTGATTAAAACTAATAAGTTCAGCATAAGATGTTATTATCGCAGGTCCTGGGCTGTAATAGCGAGACCCGAGGACCTAGTATAGGTATAAATAGACCCCTTATGTCAATTAGCCATTATCCACCCATTTCTTGAGATTTTAATCCCTAAATAGTGGGTAAATTGAGAGTGAATCTTGTAGATAATTTGGGGAGCTTGATTAATGATTATTCCATAATTTCCCTTTGAATTCATCATAAGATTCCTTTGATTTCCTCGTAAATTCTTACAAATAGGGATTTAAACTCTTAATCATTAAGGGTTCATTTGAGACCCAAATTGTACTCTATTTGTGCTCAAATTTTGAGCACAACTTCCTTGTCCTTCGATGGACCTTTTGATGGGTTCAATTTTTAATTCCATTTACAAGCCCCCAAGGCTCGTTCTTCACCCAAAACTTGTTTGAGTTGTTATATGATTCTATGGGTCTCATTTACTCCTAATGATGTGTAGATTAAGATTTTGATAGCATAATGGCATTTTAAGAATGTGTAGTAAAGACGTATTTGGAGAATTATTAAAGGATTTTTGGTTAAGCATCGAGGTAGGATTATGTCTACTTTCCTTCAAAAGATGATGTATTTCTTATATTGAATGTGATATGAATGTTAAAAATGATTATGGGTAGGACAAAGTAACTTACTCTTGATTATTTATGTTTGGGGATTAGATAGGTGAATTGACCATTAAGGTGAAATACTTAGTATACTCCTATGAACCTTTTGCCTTCTTCATGGTTAGATATGGGATCCATTATGTGATTATAGTTTTATGCTAGATTTTTGATATAGTCAAAGTGTTGGAAGCATGATTAGTATGAATATCCTTATGTGTGATATTTAGCAACCTTGAAACTATACTTTAGGTGGAGTTGGCTTAATTTCTCGTGTTTTATATGGAGTTTCTATCTTATGGATAATTATCGCTTTTGTACAATCTAGACGTAAATTTAGAAACCTTAGCCTAGTTTGGGGTAAAACTTGCCTAAATATAGAATTCGAGGATTAGAAGTGGGTTCGTTCAACCCACCTTAGGACAAAACTTATGTTAGCCCTTGTGAACTTATTTGTGCATGTTAGACGTAGTTGAGGCTATTTAGCTTTTAGCATAAGTTTACTTTTGGAATTGGTGAATGATGATGGTTTTTCCTGGATTATGATTAATGGCTTATAGCCATGATATGGCTTTCATATTGGATTTATGGTTTGTTCTATTGACATTCTTAATAATATAGGCATAAAAATAATTTTGATATATAACCCATAGATATGAGATTCCATATTGACATGACATTCCTTATTGATATGATGTGACTTATAGATATAATATGTTCTATAAATATTAGATGTCTTAGAAAGATAATGTGGTCTATAGATGTTATATGTCGTATAGATATAACCAGACCTAGAGATGTGACATGCCTCAGAGATGTTATTTATGGCCTATATCTAAGATATACCTCGTATATATGATTTATAACCTCAAGATATGATATACCTTATGGACACGATATGGCTTATTGATATGATGTGCCTAATAGATGTGTTATGGCTTATAGATATGAGATGTCTTATGGATATTATTATTGATATGGGTTCCAGATATGTATGTAGGCCTAGGGTAGTGATTATGATGTTCTAATTATTTTGGACACATTATTCAGCCCAAGGTCATGTTATGATATTGTTTGGACATACGATGAGTGTTCATCCTTGAAAAGGATGAGGATGTAGTTTATAGTTATATTGATATATATGGTTCCATTGTTTGAATAATGGTGATGCCATGGATATATTAGATACATTCATGATTATTAAATTGATAAATAACATGATTCAACCTAAAATAACATTTTATTACTATTTTTCCTAAATAAGGGTTTAAGACCATCCTTCACCTTAAAAATAGACTTCTTCAAACCAATAATTACATCATCTAAATAAATAAACTATGAGTAAAGAGATTTGGAAATGATGTTTAAATGAGTTGACCGAGACAAATCCTGCTCCATGATTTTTATACTACTATATACTTTGGTCGTGAGAAATTGTTACCCCATTCCACACTTTTATAATGATTTAGTCCCAAAGTTTACCCTAGACAATGGATTTATGGATTTACACTCTTTTTATCCATTGCCTAAGTCTGTGCACCTATTATGTATCTATATATATATCTCTCTGGTATGGGAAGGGGAAGGATGATGGTATTGATGATATGAATTCTAGGTAAAACCCGATGATAGATTATAGTATTGATGTTATATATATGCCTTTGTATTGATGATATACAATTATGACCTTCAAGGTAAAAGATGACTGTGATGATATTTTTATATACCTAGCAAGGTCAGATGATGATTATGACGATATGCTTATATACCTGGTAGGGACGGATGATGATTGTGCTTATATTCTTATGACCTGGCTAGGACGGAGGATGACTATGATAATCTACTAATATACCCGATAAATTCAAAGGATGATTATGATGATATGATTATATGCCCAGCAAGGCCGAAGGATGATTATGATTATGCATATATTTGTAGATTTATTAGTTTGAGTCCACCTATTTAATGTGATAGTTGGATTGGTTATGGTGTTACAGATTATATCTTTAAATTCATTCTTTCATGTGCATTTCTTTTCACCAGTATGTTCCTATATCAATAAGCCTTATGGGGGTTGTATAAGTATGGGTAATGAGTATGGATTGTGGTGTATTGTATGTTGGTTAAACCTTCTAAGCCTAGGGAGGTGGGGGTTCATAAAAGGCTCGATTTGGTATTATTTTTTTTACTAGCCGGTCACTCTCATTGTTGTTGCAGTCATTATTATTGTTATTATGATCATTGTTATGACTATTTTGTGGTAGCTTTATTAAATATCTGGTACTGATATTTGAGGTATAATTTTGGCTCTTTCATCTTACGATTATATTATTAAGCATGATTAACTCATTATTAGACATATGGATTTAGAACCCTGAGTATGATAACATTAATCCTTGCTATAATTATAAGGTATTAAGATGCTAGCCTGATGATTTTAGTTGTACCTTGTATTAACCTTATTTATACATATATGTGTATCTAATTATATGTAGCTATGGTATTATCATATATCCATCTTTTCCTTCTTATATTCAGATTGTATAATAACTCTTTTGCCGTGTATACTATTATATATCATTCTTTTACTCATTTATTTGTATATTGTCTGCTGATATACGATGTAGTGTTAATATTTCTTAGTATGGCTGGAATATGATAATTTATCCTTAATACTTCCTTAGCTTTATTATGTTAGTTCTTAGATATGAGTAGGATAGCTTGCCCTAACTATCTCACTAGATTTATTTTATGGTTGCTAGATATTTAGGTTTAGACTCTATTTCTATTTATATATTTTATATATCTACATTATCTTCGAGCTCAGTCAGTAGTTGCCTATTGAGTACCACATGTTTGGTACTCATACTACACTTCTGCAGCCTATAGATCATAGTATGGGCTATTATCAATGTTGTGAGCATCGTGCAGAGCAGCCATGATTGGGAGACATAAAGTGAGATGCTAACATTTGGAGTATTACTTTCCTACCTCTTACATAATAGACCATTCTCTATGTTGTATTTTGAAAGGGTTCTATCTATATATTCATTTAGTACCTCATTTAATTCCTTCTTATGTTAAAACATCTTGTGGTGATTTCACTAGGTTTTGGGTTTATCTTATGTATGTTTGTCTTTTATTACATCTATTTTGCATTTTTTCCTTCATTCTTTTGGTAGTCCGTTACTAGAAGTTCTGTATAATGGGATTGGCTTGCCTACTGGTGGGTTATAATGGGTGCCATCATGATCTAAGAAATTGGATCGTGACACATTGGTATAAGATCCTAGGTTCACCAATGTATTACTAAAAGAGCAAAGTCTTTAGTAAAGTCCTACAAATTGACGCCGAGATGTCTATAACCTATCTTCGGAAGGATACAAGGCTTTCTCAGCAAATTCATTTCTTGACTCCATGTCATGTGTTTGCATTACTATGTGCCTCAAGCATATTCATTAGCTCTATTTTGTCCAGATTGGACGATGCAAAATAGTTGATATATGCATATAAAACTTTAATACGTGTTTTCAGAGCTTCAATCTAGCATCAGACTAGAGAGTTAAAGATGGATATTGAAGATCTTGAGCACCAACCAGAGGATTTGGGGCCATCTCAGGCTCCAATTGATCTCATAACTAATTCAGCCTATTAATGTTAAGCATTGGGAATCTTGAGTTTAATTGCAGATACCTCATAGCTAGGGATAAAATTTGATTCATCAATCAACTCTTAGATTGGAGTTGGGTCTATTGGTGTTCATCATGATTCTTTACCAGTTTTTGAGTACGAGATTGGGTTTTTTTAGTGGGCTAGGAATATTCCAATGCTATATCCTTTACAGTAGGATATGGCACATGGATTTATTAAAGGATTAGCATTTCTACTCCTCGTGGTATCAAAGCACTTGATAGCAGCTGGGTGTTTCTTCTATCAGGTTGTTGATTATTAGAGGGCCATAGAGAGAGCATACATTAAGACTTATAGAGGTTGTTGAAAGAAACCATGCCATTAGTATAGTGTTATTGATATTTCATCCGAGAGTGGGGATCCTTCAGGTGGAGGTCAGCTTTACATACAACCTATAATTTCTATACAAGTAGCATTTCAAATTATGGGTGGATCTCAGATTTGTCATGGTAATCACAGCGAGCAGAGTTCCTATCAATCCTTGTAGAGTTTTTGGTGTGGGTCTTGAAGTCGTGGTGGCCATTATGGATTAGGAGGGCCAATATCTCATAGTATTCTAAGAGCTTGTTGTGGTTGTAGTAAGATGGGACATTGGTTTAGAGAGTGTCTCAGACGCGAGTTAGTTTATCAGAAAGAGTTAACATGTATTCCCTTTAATCCTAGAGTTCTTGAGGTAGGATATAACATTAGGAAGGATGATCGTGGTAGTAGAGACTACTCTCAGCATTAGTTGGCCAGCCATTTGGGCTGAGTTCGTGTCTCTCACCAAGTTAGGGCTTCAAGAGTTTGTTACGAGTATGGAGAGATCGGTCACTGGTCTAAAGAGTGTTCCCAGTGTAGGATTGCTGATCATTTAGCTCATTCATATCAGCCTCGTGATACTGTGGCACCATTATTTAGAGATAGTACACTTCACCCCCATCTAATGATTCAGTTGGTTTGAGTTTGGACACATTCAGATTTATTCTCCCTTAGATCCATCAGGCATGTGATTGCGGATATCACCATGATAGGTGTGCTTTTATTTCCCATATTTACCTTTTTCACTTATACGTATTGGGTTTTTTTTACCCATCGAGGATCATATGCCATGATAAGTTCATATTAGTTGTTTTGTACCTTGTTATTGAATTCATGATTATATGACTTACCCCGTGGTTTTTTTTCTTTTTATAGAGGATGGAGTAGATCTATATTTATATTTTCTCCCTATGGGTGTAGCATTTGGGTTCAATGCTCATTTATATTAGCATATTGGCCTTATTGTGGCCCTTGAGTGGTACTTGCTATTAATTTTCATTTTAGTGTCGTCTATTCATTATATTGATGATTATATTGTCATTGTTGCTACTATTGTTATTATTTAATGTAATTGATCCTTGATTGTTTGATGTATAGACTATTAGCATCTAGTTAGGATCCCCCTTCTATGCAATTATTTTTCATTGTCTTGAGAAACTACAGCCTGATTAGATGATTTCTTTTCTTCAGTAAGGTAAGATTTGTTGTTTTCCTCTTTGATGTCTACACTAGATTGATTGTGGAGTGGACTATGGTATAGAAGGTAAGATTACCTTTCGTGGATCTGTTATGATTCTAGAGTTGGTAATTAACTATATTAACTGTTCTTGAATTTGGGATTCTTAGACTTGCCTCCTGGGTTGCGAATGTTTTTGCATTGCATATCCTTCCCTGTGTAGTCCATTTTTAAGATTAACTAGTATAGGTCCCGGTCATTGCTTGAGGCTATTTCATCACCCGATAGTGGTGTTGATATTGATATTGAGATGTCTTGGATTCAATGGTGACGTCCAAGATACACCTTGATAGCCTAAACACTAAGAAATCACGAAATTTAGGGTTCAACAAACAATTTCCAGCAAACACAACTAAAGAAAACAACACACAAAGAAAGGGGAAGTAGGTGAAGATTGCATAAAATGAAAAGATAGTAAAGTGACCCTTACTTCCACAAGTGAATGGGACTATAAGGTGTATCAAACATTCAAACACACATCACCATGTAAGTTCAAACCACTCTCTTAGGTGACCCAAAGGAAACACTCTTCCCCAAGCACACCTTTCTTGCCAATTATCCAAGACAAATAAAGACCCTAAATTTCAAGTGTTCAAGGACAAATTTTCAGATTCTACTCTCTCTCTACAAAGACAAAACTACAATATAGAAGTAGGTTCAATGTCATCAAAAGTCTAATGAAAGAGAAGTAAAATGCCTATTTATACTATTACAAGAATAAAGAGTCAAATGCCCTTAATGAGGCCCTAAAAGAGGCGCCTCTTAAGTGTGGACTTTAAGTGTGAAAAGTCCACCAAAACCCTCCCAATAGATGCCCATGAGGCGTAGAAGAGTAGTTCTTTCAATGCACTTCTTCAAAAATCAGAAAGTAACCTCCTTTGGTCGGATACATTACACCTTCACACGCCTTCAATTGTATGAAAAATGATTAAAGTTGTTGCAATTCGTTGGCTTGGCTACGTGTAAAAAGTCTTGAGGACTTAGCACTTTCATCATCCTCTCCTTCTTGAAGATAGTTTGTCCTTAAACTTGCGGCTTCATCAACATCAAGAATGTCCACGGGTGAAAGATCACAACTATTGAAAGTGAAATGTACTTTATATCCGAAGGTAGATCTATTTGGTAAGCATTGTTGTTGATCATTTTAATCACTTGGAAGGGTCCATATCCCCGGGGAATAAGCTTAGCTTTCCTTTGATTCGGGAACCGGTCCTTTCTTAAGTGTACCCATACCCAATCTCCGGGTTCAAGCACAAGCTTTCTTCTACCTTTGTTCACCCTTTTTGCAACCTCTTGGTTTTTCTTTTCAAGCTTGATCCGTACCTCTTAATGCATTTTCTTCATTGCCTCATCTCTTTTTCATCCATCTAAACTTATCATAATATCACTAGACAAAGGAGTGAGATCCAAAGGGGTAAGGGGATTCATGCCATAAACACACTCAAAGGGAGTCATTCCCGTACTTGAATGTATTACCCGATAGTATGCAAGTTCCACCAAGGGTAGGTAATCTTCCCATGAAGTCATTTTACCTTTAACCATAGAAAGTATCACACACCCTAAGGTTCTATTTACTACCTCCATTTGTCCATCGGTTTGTGGGTGGCAAGACGTGGAGAAAAGCAACTTCGTTCCAAGCCTACCCCACATAGAATTCAAAAAGAGACTTAGGAACTTTGAGTCCCTATCAATCACAATAGTAATTGGGATCGCGTGAAGATTTACAACATGTTCAACAAATAATCAAGCTACACTAGGAGAATCCTCGGTTGTGGCACATGGAATGAAATGAGCCATTTTGGAGAATCTATCAACAACAATAAAAATACTATCTCGCCCCTTTCTAGTTCTGGAAGCCCCAAAACAAAGTCCATGGATATATCTAACTAAGGCATAAGGGGAGTGGGAAGTGGGTTGTAGAATCCATGAGGTAGGAAGCGAGATTTTTCACTCCGACAATCCTTACATTGGCCACAAACTTTAGCAACATCCTTGCGTATTTTGGGCCAATAGAATTGCTCCTCTAAGATACCAAGGGTCTTGTCAACCCCAAAATACCCCATAAGGCCACCATCATGTGCCTATCTCACAAGCAATTCCCTCCATGAACTAGAAGGAACACACAACCTCCTCCCTTTGAACAAATAACCATCAAACCAAGAGTAGGAGAAATGGCCATTCTCTTTAAGCCATCGGTCGCTTCCTCACTCTTCACATTCCCTAAATATAGGAGCAAAGGTAGGATCCTCTGGATACAACATCCGCAAGCTCTCAAATTCCATCAACTTCGAAGACAAGGTAGCAACAAGCACATGCTTTCTAGACAATGTATCGGCAACAATATTTTCCTTTCCTTTCTTGTAATGAATTACAAAAGGAAAAGTCTCAATAAACTCAATCCACTTAGCATGACGCCTATTCAACTTGTCTTGGATCTTAAGGTGTTTCAACAATTCATGATCCATTCGTATCACAAACTCCTTAGGCCACAAATAATGTTGCCAATTTCCCAAAGCTCTAACAAGGGCGTACAACTCCAAATCATAAGTCGAATAATTAAGAGTTGCCCCTTTGAGCTTTTCACTAAAATAAGCAACGGGCCTTATTTCTTGCATCAAAACAGCCCCAATACAAACCTTAATAGCATCACACTCAACTTCAAATATCTTATCAAAATTGGGAAATTGCAACAAAGGTGCCGAGATGAGCGTATCTTTCAAGGCATCAAAAGCCTTAGCTTGCTCATCACCCCACTTAAAGGGTTGGTCCTTTCTAATAACCTAGGTCAATGGGGCTTCTATGGAGATAAAACCCTTAAAAAACCTCCTATAAAAGCTTGTCAACCCATGAAAACTTCAGAATGCATCAAACACACACCTCAAATGTATCACATAATCATCAATAGATTTACTATATACCAACACATCATCAAAGTAAACAACCACAAACTTTCCAATATAAGGCTTCATTACATGATTTATTATCCTCATAAGGGTTCTAGGAGCATTGTGAAGGCCAAAGGGAATGACCAGCCACTCATATAGACCGAATTTGGTCTTGAATGCGGTCTTCCACTCATCACCGGGTTGCATGCGAATCTGGTGGTAGCCACTCCTAAGATCAACTTTAGGAAAAACACAAGCACCATGGAGATCATATAATATATCATCTATCCTAGGGATTGGATAACGATACCTTATAGTGATTTTGTTGATGGCTCTACAATCGACGCACATGCGCCAAGTTTCGTCTTTTTTTTTTGCACTAAAAGCACCGGGATAGATCACGGGCTCAAACTTTCTTTAATATAGAATTTTTTGAGAAGCTCCTCAACTTTTCTTTTAAGCTCCTTAATGTCCATGGGATTGATCCTATAAGCCAGTTTGTTTGGAAGCTGTGAACCAGGCACCAAATCAATTTGGTGCTCAATTCCCCAAATTGGGGGCGATCCATGTGGTAATTCTTGTGGGAGTACATCATCAAACTCTTGCAAAACAAGTGAAATATAAGAGGGAATAGAAGAAGAAAAAGTAGAAAAAGAAGAAGAAGAAGAAGAAGAAGAAGAAGAAGAAGAGAATTAGTATTAAGAGCATGAGCTAGGAGGAGCATAGGAGTGTTTATGTCTTGTTCCTTGAACAAATCCTTCCTCGTAGCCAACATAACCATGGGTCCTTGACCATTTTGAGCCTTAGGATCAGAAAATTCTCCCTTGGAAGAGGTAGAACCCGAAACTACCTCTTTTTGCCTTTTTTCGGGTTCTAGCCTTTTGCTTCCCTTTTCTTTCAACTCTCTTAACTTTTGATGCAACTCATTCACTTGAGAAGGTGAAAGTAGGTGTAAGGTGAACTTATTTCCACCATGCACAAGAGATTAAGTGTTCAAACTTCCATTATGCTTGGTAGATTTGTCATATCGCCATGGTCTACCAAGTAGCAAATGGCACGCTTACATCAGAATAACATCACAACAAACTTCATATTGGTAGTTTCCTGCCTTGAACTTGATCATGCATTGTCGTGTTACTTTGAACTCACCACATTAATTTATCCATTTTAGTTTGTAGGGATTAGCAAGAGGAGCAGTAGGAAGTTTCAAGAAGTCCACCATTGTAGAACTAGCAACGTTTGTGAAACTTCTACTATCAATCACCATAGTACAAACCCCACCCTTAATCAAGAATTTAGTTTGAAACAAATTCTCTCTTTGGATCGGATCTTCAAGTTCCTTACTCACCATAGCCCTCCTCACTACATAATTAGGAACTTGACACTGTCTATCGTGTGGCCAAGTGTCTTCTTCCTCACAATCATCACATAGGACCTCGGGTTTCCTATCACAAGGCTCTCCATCTTGAGGTTCAACCTCACCTCCATTTTTAGATTCATCCCTCAACTCTTCTCCTAAGTAGTACATCTTTCCCTCTCTTAGAATCATATTTCTTCGATTCAGACATTCACTTGATCTATGCCCCCAACAATGACACTTAAAATATTGAAAACCCTTAGAAGAGAGAGGGAGGGTATTCGGCTTCACCTCCATCCTCCGAGGTTGGTTTGACACTTGCCTGTTTAGAACTTTAGAAGAAAAAAAAGAAGATGAAGTAGATTTATTCTTGTTTTAACCCAAAGTCAAAGGAATTACCTCTTTGTTGTTAGCCAAACCTGAACCTTGTTGGAATTTGAACTTGTAAGTCGACCTCTCTTTGTTCTCTTTCTCAATATCCATGGCCACTTAGAAGATTTCAACCACGGTTTCAAACTTGTGAAGAGTCAAATGGGAGGATATGTCTTTGTTCAACCCAACCTTGAAGCAAATAACATCATGTTGCACATGTTCACCCCTATGATCAAGCTTTAAGATGAGTTGCTAAAATTTGTCATAATATGCCATCACACTCTTGCTTCCTTGCCTTAGATTGTAAATCTTGGCAAGAATATCATGCCTATATTGTTCTGGGACATACCGCTCTCTCATTACTCTTTTCAAGACTTCCCAAGTTGATGGTTGGCCACCAATCAAGACATTCCCAAACCTTTTAGTGTAATCCCACCAAGTATTGGCATAACCCTCAAAATGTGCAATGGCATAACAACTTTTCTGCTCTTCGGTTATGTCATTCACTTGGAACAACTTTTCACAAGACGATTCCTAAGCTAAGTACACCTCGGGATCACTTTCTCCCTTAAAGATCGGAATGCCAACCTTGATTGAATTTATACCAATGTCTCGGATTCTTGGTTGATCACCATACCCATGCCTTGCATCTTGCCCTCGAAATCTACCATAAGGTCCCCTTTGCTCAAATCTTCCTCTCTCTTCTTCATCGACCCAATAATCACCATGAGGAACTTCATAACCTTCATAATCCCGTCTACCTTAATCCTCAATGTGAAGGTATGGGTTTCAGATTTAGGGTCCTTTGGGGGGGCGGGGGATTTGGTCTTTGGTTATTTGGAGCTTAGACTTGTGGTATTGGAGGTGGTAGATGGTAAGGTCTTTGGTCCATGGGATTTAGCATTTGGTAGGTGGTGTTTTGGGGAGGTATTTGGTTTGTATTTGGTGGTGGAGTTTGGGTTCCAAGTCCCTCTTGTTGGACTTGGTTCATTTGGGAATGTAGTGGTCTTTGTAGGGTTCGGTTAGGAGAGGTTTGGGGTAGGTTGAGTGGCTGGTTTTTTGAAGCTCTTGGAGGATTAAGCATTTGGTGGAGAGTTTCGGGGGTAATGGTCGTGGAAGAGTTATTGTCTTGGACACTAGAGGATGCATGGTAGGGATTAGGAGTAGAAGGTTGTGAGTTCCTCCTACTTTCAACATAATCAAGACTTCCACTAAAAGTGGAAATCTCACCCCTCATTACATCTAATTCACTCCTTATAGCATAATTTTGATTCTTTATTTCTCGACTCAAGGCCTCTATTTGGGCCATCAAAGCTCCCATAACATCATTTCCAAAAGGTTGGGAAGTAGTACCTTCGGCTTCCATGGAAAATGTACCTATGAAGTGCAAAAACAGCAAGCAAACTAACCTACAAAATGAACAAACGAGTTAGTTCAAAAGCCTCACCTCACTCACACTCAACCTCACCTCACACTTGGCTTCACAAGTGTTGGAGAACTGGCAATACTTGGCAAGTTACTTAAGAGGTGAGAAACTTTGAATTGGAATGGATCTTCATTTGAAATGACCCAAAATAAGTGATGCACGAACTTGAACCAACAAAAATACTACGACTTGAAAATGAGAAAAGCACACAAAAATCGAAGACACGAAACAACGGACTCTAATCTAATTACCAAAGTAGTAGGTAATTACTAGCTTACTAATTTGGGATAGAATTGACTTATAAGAAACTAGAATAAAAAAAACTAGAAACTAGAAAAGAATCTAATTTTAGGGTCGAACTTTGGTTGAGCACAAGTGATGATGTGACACTATGTGGTTGGTGGTCACCCTTCGAAATTTTGATTTTTGTCAAAAATTATTTTCAGCTAAACACCCTTAGGAAAGAATAGAATTCAGTTTTGGGAGGGAAAATGTTCAAGTTTGAAGCCCTTTCAAGCTTCAAAATGGATGAGAAATGAATTGGTCCCCCCTAATAAATGCACTTATACTTTGTTTGTCCTCTTGTTCGCTTCTCTTTTTGAAAGAATGGGATATTCTTTGAATATGCTTTTGGACAAAAAACTTTTTCACACTCTTTCTTCCCTTTTTTGGATCAAACAAGAACCTTGAATACTCTTCTTCTCTAAGTTATGAAGATCATGGATGAACAAGATGAATATTCAAGTGTTGACCAAGTTTGACCACCTAGCAAAAGAGCTCCAAATCTGATATTTTTGTAGCCCTAGGTTCCTTATGTCAAAAAAACTTAAACCAACCACAAATCAGCCACAAATCAATCCTAAATCACCAAGACAAAAACGTGTATATCACAAAAAGCTTCAAAACTCCATAGCCATGGTGGATCTAAGCTCAAACTCAACCAAACTTCAATCTAAAAGTAGATCTAGGCTCCCTAAATGTTAGAAAACAAGAATCTAACACAGGAAACCTTCAAAACAAAGTAAAAATTTGTAGATCTAAGACACTAAATTCGGATCTAACACTAGACACCATTTTTTCTTTTGTATTTTTTGATTTTTGACTCTATTTTGATGAGATTTTCTATATAAGAACACTAAAACCAAGATTTAGGGATGTTGGAACAACCCTAAACAAGGTTTTGATACAAAATGATAGCCTAAAAACTAAGAAATCACGAAATTTGGGGTTCAACGAATAATTTCCAGCAAACACAACTAAAGAAAACAACACACAAAGAAAGGGGGAGAAGGTGAAGATTGCATAAGATGAAAAGATAGTAAAGTGACCCTCACTTCCACAAGAGAATAGCCCTAGAAGGTGTATCAAACCTTCAAACAAACATCCCCATGTAAGTTCAAACCACTCTCTTAGGTGACCCAAAGGAAACACTCTTCCCTAAGCACACCTTTCTTGCCAATTATCGAAGACAAATGAAAACCCTGACTTTCAAGTGTTCAAGGACCAATTTTTAGATTCTACTCTCTCTCTACAAAGCTAAAACTACAATATAGAAGTTGGTTCAATATCGTCAAAAGTCTAATGAAAAGAGAAGTAAAATGCCTATTTATACTATTACATGAATAAAGACTCAAATGCCCTTAATGAGGCCCTAAAAGAGGCGCCTCTTGAGTGTGGACTTTAAGTGTGAAAAGTCCACCAAGCCCCTCCCAATAGACGCCCATGAGGTGTAGAAGAGTAGTTCTTTCAATGCACTTCTTCAAAAATCAGCAAGTAACCTCCTTTGGTCGGATGCATTACACCTTCACACGCGTTCAATTGTATGGACAATGATTGAAGTTGTTCCAATTCCTTGGCTTGGCTACATGCAAAGGTCTTGAGGACTTAGCACTTGCATCGCACTTCCACTCTGAAGATTATACGGTCGCTGCCAAATATAGTAACCCAATAAAGGTTATGGTCGTATCCCAAGGGAATACGTGGAACTGTGGCTCTCACCTGTTTTAATAAATGGGTGGAACTTGAAAACTAACTAGGGGGTTTAGAGTAGAAATATAAAAAAAAAGTGGAGAATATGTCATCTATTGTAATCAGTCGTAAGTGAACACTAGGGTTGTGTTCCCCCTGGTTTCTCAACTTCGTAGGTTTATCGTGCTTTGTTGAACCAACTCGATACCTTGTATATAAAATTGATATGTTATGTACCTTCTACAGTCTTTTGGACGAGAAGAAGGATTTCACCCTTTACCGTTTAAGTGTCAGGAAGTCGCCTTACTAACCCTTATATTGATCCCAGTTGACTATTAACTTTTGATTCTCTAGTTATTAGATAAAATCTAACCATTTTACTTAGATAAAACCTAGTAGAATGGATTGATAGTTAAACTCCAAATTACTATTGTCATTATCTTTTTCGAGTCACTACTCTTATTTTGTTGTAAATAGCAATAATCTAGGCAGGATTCTAACGTGTGCACCCCTTAAGAAAAATATTAACGTGAAGATAACACAATGTATGCATGGATGTCAGTTCAGAATGACAATATCAATTCCCCTACTTCATCAATCCGTTGAGGTTTCCATAATCTTAGCTAAGGGTTTTTAGCGGCTCACAATTGTGAAGTAATCAAAAACTTTCTTGATTGAATGCATAAGTTGAAACTACAATAATCAAAAGTAAAAAAACTCAAAACCGTAATAGAAATAATCAACTAAAATCAATACAAGAGAATTCCAAGACTAGAATTGAATCTCGGAATCAAAATGTGTTTGTAAGTATCAAGAGTGAGTAAGTTCTACTAAAAGAAACATAAAGGGTATTTATAATGCATGAGGAAACCCTATAACCAAAGCCCAAACATAATAAAAGAAAAAAAAGTCGGTGTCTACTTGTGGTCACCACATGCCACTTGGCCTTGGGCGCATGTGGTACATGCAACCTGTAAAATGGGCGCATGTGCCCGAACCAAAAGTTCCTATAGGTTAGCTCTCGGTCTTTTGGACTTCTAACACATTCTTTTCCCACATTCGGTCCACATGTGCAACATGAGGTCCGCATATTGACTTAACATATGCCGAAAGTTATTTTTGTAGCCCTTCTTTAATTCCTGCACATGGTTTGGTTACCAACAATCCAAAAAGTGTCCCGAACATCAACAATTGCTCCCATAAGTGGACAAATACATTTTTTCATCTTTTTCATTAACTTAGCATCCAAAATATGAATTCCTACAAAACATACCCAAAATGCATCATATCTAACAAAACAATCTCAGAAACATGCATATTTTCATAGTTTTAAACATCAAAAGTTTTATATTTCTATAGCACATCAACACCCTAAACTTAGAACGTTTCCATGTCCTCAGGATACAAAACATTACAAAACTAAACACTATGCTTAACTAGGAGAGTCTGACCTATTCAAGGCAGTTAGTCAATACTTTAAGATTAAAACACAACACCCCCTCCTATCTCAATTTTCAAAACCAATTGTACATTAACATGAATCACAAAAATATGACACAATGGGATCTAGGCATGTCATTACATTAGCAACATACAACCTGCATTTGTACAAGTTATAGTACTGAAAACAAGAAAGCAACTAGCAATATGAATTATGTTCCCTCATAAGAAAGATATCCTATTCACTCATCTAAAATAATGCATGTCAATAAAGGATAGTCAAGAGACACACACTCACAAGAAAAGTTCCAATCAATGTGCGTAAAATACCATAAACTTGCCCTTATTTTCTTTACCTTAACATTCAGATAGTCAAGTTAGGATCACTACAGGACTTTTGTCGACCTGTAATGCAGGCTTGGGGGCTGGTATGGTACATATGGTCATATCAAGTGACTAATCCTCCTTGGCACTACACTAAACTTGGGGTTTCACTTACTAGCCAATTTTATTTTTATTCCACCCTTATTTCTCTTTTTTGTATTCTTTATTGCATATTCAGGGTTGGTGTGGTCTTTTATTTTTTCTATTTTAATTTCTCCCAATTTTTTTCTTTTTTTTCTTTTTCTTTTCTTTTTCTACCACACCCAGCTCTACTAACTTTTTTTTTACTTTACCCTTCTACATACCCACTTTATCTCATGCACCCCTATGGTAGCCACCCACAACTTAGGCAATTTGCCTGTGTTGCGGTGCACAATGTCCATGGAGGACTAAGGCCAAAAGAGGTTCAATGTAACACAAATGACAAGGTGGAAGGTAAAATAAGGAAAATAGGCTATAAGGTTCAAAATGAGGATCAAGGGATACTATTTCACGTAGGGAAGGTCATTTAGGCTACAAGTTGACTAAAATAAGAAATGGCCTATGATTCTTTCGTAACCTACTATCCTTCAACCTAGGCAAGACTAACTAGGTAAGTTCTGAATTCAATACACAAAGGGATCTAAGTAGCATCTCACACATGCATAGCGCAGAGTCAATATTACGAACTACTACTTATCTGGTTCATGCAACTTTTAGCAAGTGATTATCATGTCCCTAATCTTAGTTCCATAACTAGATGGAACAAAACATATACCTAATCCATCAAAACATGACTACTGCCCTAAATACTTACAAATCTCCAATTACATAAAAACACATCATAATATGGAACAAAACACAATATGATATAAATTAACCTAGACATGCCGATTCTCCAACCATACCATGGCCGATAGAAAAATAAGCAAAACAACAAAAACATACGGCGGCTATGGTGTAACCCACCCACAACTAAAAAATTATGCACTGTCCTTAATGTATAAAAATAATACAAACAAAGAAATGTGAGTACATACCTAGGACAGACAAAGCATATGTGTCATGAGTATCCCTAGATGGGGGTATATCAGTAGATGGAGGCTGTAGTGGTGGCGATTTATTACTGGAAGATGCACCTATTGCTATCGTATCATGCCTCTACATCTCTGATGAGTGGTGATTTTACCACTCAATTGTACTCATTATTTAGGAACATTGCCTTGATATGAATGAATAAATAAGACATATTCGTGAGTCAATGCCTAATATCCACTCTTTTTAGGTATAGAGTTAAGGAGATAAAGAGATGTGGATCGGAGCTCAAAATGATCAAAAAGGGAGCAAGAAAGTGCAGATAAAGACTTGGATCAGCAAAGCCTCAGGTACTACATTTGTAGTCCACTGATCGCGATCGGGGTAGTCAAGCAAAAGTCTTTAAATCGCGATCATAGATGTTATTCATGGTTGCATAACCACGGTGGCAGCTAGACCTGTGAGATCACGGTCTAGAGGAGGATTTCAGCCCAAGGGTAAAATGTAATTGCACGTGCTGATCCTAATTTGACAAAAGTGACTCAAACCCTATCATTATGGGAGAATTCCTTATGTGGGCTATTTAGTGGCCTTGAAATTATACTTTAGGTAGAGTTGATATAATTTCTCATCTTCTATGTTGAATTCCTATCTTAGGGATAATCAAGGCTTACGTCCCATCTAGAAGTCAATTTAGAAACCTTAGCCTAATAAAAGGTAGAAATTTCCTAAATATGGAATTTGAGGATGAGAAGTGGGTTCCTCGGCCCACCTTAGCCAAAGATTTACGTTAGCCTTGTGGACTTATTTATGCATATGAAACATAGTTGAGGCTATTTAGCCTCTAGTATGAGGTAACTTTGTGACTGGTGAATGATTATTGGTTTTCCTAAATATGATTAGTGGGTTATAACTATGATATGGATTTTGGATTGGATTTATGATCTATTCTACCGATATTCTTAATAATATAGGCAAAGACAAAATTTTGATATGTGGCCTATAGATATGGGATTCCTTATAGACATGGCATTCCTTGTAAATATGATATGGCTTATAGATATAATGTCGCCTATAGATGTGATATGTCTTATAGAGAAAAGGTGGTCTGTAGATATGATATTCCTTATAGATATAATATGGCTTATATATGTGACATGCCTCACAGATGTGATTTATGGCCTATAGCTAAAATATGCCTTATAGGTATGATTTATAGCCTTTGGATATGATATGCCTTATAGATGCAATATGACTTATATATATATGATATGCCTCATAGATATGATATGGCTTATAGATATGAGATGGATTATAGATATGTGATGGCTTATGGATATGATTATTGATATAGGTTTTGGATATATATGTAGGCCTTAGGCCATGATTATTGTTGTAATTATTTCGGACACATTATTGGGCCCAAAATAGTGTTATGATATCAGTTGGACAGCCAAGGAGTGTTCATCCTTGTAAAGGATGTGGCTGTAGTTTATACTTATATTGATGGTTATAGTTTCATTATTTGAATACCGGTGATGGAATGCATACATCTGGTACATTCATAATCATTAAATCGGTAAATGACATAATTCAAACTAAAATTATATTTTATTACTATTATTTCTTAATATGGGGTTTAAGCCCACCTTTCACCTTACAATGGACTTCTTCATACCAATAATTGCACCATCATAATGAATAACCTATATGTAAAGTGATTTGGATAAAATGATGTTTTAAAGATTTGACCAAGATAGATCCCAGTCTATGATTCTGATATTACTATTTACTTTGGTCATAAGAAATTCTGACCTTTTCAAAACTTTTATAATGATTTAGTCCCAACGTATACCACTAGCAATAAATTTATAGATTTACACTCTTTTAGCCATGGCCTAAGTCCTTGAACCTATTACATATCTATATACACATCTCTCCGATATGGGATGGTGGAGGAGGAGGATGGTATTAATGATATTAACTCTGAGTAAAACCCGATGATAGATAATAGTATTAATGTTATATGTATATGTGTGTTGATAATATATATTTATGCCCAGAAAGGCTAGACAATGATTATGATGATATGCTTATATACCCAGCAAAGACGGAGAATGATTGTGATGATAAGCTTATATACTCAGCAAGGCGAAGGATGATTGTGCTTATATATTTATATAACCGGCAAGGCTGGAGGATGATTATGATGATATGCTAATATAACCAGCAAAGTTGAAAGATAATTATGATGATTTGCTTATATTCTGGGCAAGGCCAGAGGATTATATGCAGCTATTATTATGTAGCTATGTTATTATAGTATTCCCTCCCTTCCTTCATTATTCAGATTTTATAATCACTCCTTGGTGTTGTATACTATTATATATCTTTCTTTTGCACTTTTATTTATATATTTACGGGTGATATATGGTATAGTGTTGAGATTCCTGAGTATGATTGTAATAGGATAGTTCATTCTTAATACTACCTTATCTTTATTATGTTAATTCTTAGATATAGGTAGGATATCTTTCCCTGACTATCTCATTAGCTTTATTATGTGGTCTCTAAATATTTGGGTTAAGACTATTTTTGTTTATATTTTTATAGATATCTGCATTATCTTTGGAGCTCAATCTGTAGTTGCCTTCTGAGTACCACATATTTGGTACTCATACTATACTTTTACAACCAGCAGATCATTGTATGGCTTATCGCCGGTGTTTGTGAGAGTCGTGCGGAGCAGCCATGGTTTGGAGACATAGAGTGAGCTCCTGATGTTTTAAGTAATACTTTCCTCCCTCTTATGCACTAGACTAGTCTCTATGTTGTATTCAGAGATGGTTGTATTAGTATGTTCATTTAGTACCTCATTTGTATCCTTCTTATGTTAAAAGCTCTTGTGCTAATTTCACCAGGTTTTGGGTTTATCTTATATATGTTAGTCTTTTACTACAATAATTCCTCATTCTTTCCTTTATTTTTTTGGTAGTCCATTCTAGTAGTTCCAGACTACGGGGTTGGATTTCCTACTTGGGTTAGAGTAGGCACCATCATGATCTAAGAAATTGGGTCATGATAAAACTATTTCTGCCAACTCTAGATCATGAGTCTGGTAACTTTTCTCATAAGTCTTAAGTTGTCTAGAGGAATATGCTATAACATTTCCCTATTGTATCAACACAAAACCATCTCTAACTTTATAAGCATCACATTAAACCACAAAACCATTTGATCCCTTTAGTAGAGCAATTAGAGCGGTAGTGAGTCAAGTCTTTAACTCCTAAAATATTTTATTGCAAGATTTGACCACTAGAATATGACTTTCTTCTGAGTCAACCTGGGCATGTGATAAGCAATAAAGGAAAATCCCTTAATAAACCATCTGTAGTAATTGGTAAAACCCAAGAAACTCTTGCTATCTGCTGGAGATATGGGTCTAGGACATTCTCTCGCTGCTTTTGTGTTTTGAGGATCAACTAGAATGCCTTCGCTGGAGATAATATTACCAATGAATGATACTAATCTTAACCAAAATTCACACTTTTTACATTTTGTGAATAGCTGGCGATCCTTGAGAGTGTTCAAGACAATCCTCAAATGATTTGTGGTTTATCCTATCATGACCCAATTAAGAGTCATGATGGCACCTACTCAATACCACCAATAGCTAAGCCGAACCATAGCCTGGAGCTAAAATCAATGGGCTAACTTGGTGGAAAATGGCGTAAAAGCTGAAAATTAACATTTAATGAGTTAAAACAACAATAAAGCAGTCATAACAGTCAATATATAGATAAAAGGGTCAACAACCATCCCATAACTCAGTAATATCAGTACAAGAGCTACTAAAATAAACCATAAGTACCAAATAACAAAATACAATTTGTCTCGAGAATGAAAGACTAGACAAGGATAAATAGAAGGAAAAAGGGTAACTCTGACTCCAAGCGCTCACCCCAACCTTTGAAATCAACCCTACACAAGCATCGAATCAGCAATGGCTACTAGTACTCGGATCTGCACCAAAAAGGTATAGAAATGTAGAATAAATATCAAATCCATGGGTACTCAGTAGGCATCATCAACCAGCTGAGCTAAATCATAATATAAATACGATAAGATACAAGATTAAGTAAACTAAGTCATGGAAAAGGGAAAACCTAAAAATAAACTCCAACACTCCGGTACATCAATAAATAAAGACAAATGAACTAGTAATGCAAGGATCACACAGCTATAACTACAAGATTGGGAACATAAACCAATACGTACAGAAAAGAAAATAACCCAACACAGACCTCCATAAGCCTGGTGGATACAATCAAGGAAAATAAATAACCTGAATAACCACAATTTTCCAATTGCCATGCCATAACAAGAATCCATCCAAACTATGTCATTTCATAATTAAATCCAAAAATGTCAGACTTCAACAGAAACTTAACAGTACCATCATTCATCAGACTTGAATTGAAACTCATATTATTAACATCATTATCATATGCCAGACTTGAACAAAAATCATATGTCATTAGACCATATGAATAAACCATATAAATAAGGCAATTATAATCTATATCCCTAAGTCACCATAATTATTCATTAAAACTTACCCAAAATTAGCATTAACTCTCAGGAACCAAACTAGCATAATCAATAAACATATAATCTCTTTGAAGTCCCAAAATAATCATTAATAAGGGTATATCATGCATAAATAAGTCTATAAAAGCTAACACAAATCTTGGCCTAAAATGGGACGGAGGGGCCCACTTCTAATTCTTGAAATCCATTTTTGGCAAATTCTACCTCAAACTAGGATAAGGTATCTAAACTCATTTCTAGAAGTTAATTAAGGCATAAATATCCCTAAGATAACAATTTACACTAAACATAAGAAACTAAGTCAATTACGCCTAATTATGATTTCAAGCTAGCCTAAGTAGTCCAGTTAACCAAAATATTATCAATATTACTTCCAACACCTAAATTTCATCCCATATCTAGCATAATATCATAATCATACTATGAAATTGCTCAATCGATAAGGAGGGTAAACCTAGCTTGCCTAGATGACCAAAAAAAGCCCAAAAATATCTATTAAACCACCAATTCCTATTTTTGAGAAACTTCCACAAGGTGCCACACTATCAAAATCACAATCTACTCATCAAAATAAGAATAATGGTACCATATTACACTATTGTGCATCGGGTCCAAAATTATATAATAATCCTATGTGGGGTCCATTTACGGGAGCATACTTTCAAAACCAACACAACGTCGATCTAGGCTCAAGGAGAATTTACCCTCAAAATGGCTTAATTTTGAGCTCTAACTATGCTACAATCAAGTCACCAAGATTATAGGGATTTAGAAAAATATGAAGGAATTAACCATGAACTTATTGTAAGCTTGCCACAAATTCGATGAAGAATCACGAAAATTTATTATACCAAAGCACTACAATCACCCACAATTGATTCTCCTATGTTTTCCTAATTTTTTGGGGTTCACAATTCTAGAGAATGGGTGAAAATGGTGAAAATTGAGCTAAATAAGGTATTTATACCCTTTCTAGGCCCACAGATGTCGCTTAAATGGACATCGCATTGCTCTAGAGAATATTGCTTAAGTGACCAGATGTCACATTCGCGACTCTAGCAGCCTCTGCATTTATTGCATAAGCAATGTTGGTATCGCTTAAGAAGCATTCAATTACGCGATAAGTGCTATGCTTATATGTTACTAGTGGACCAAGCCAAGTTATTTAAGTAAAAAGCTGATCACGTATGCAATGCACTAGAAACTAGCACAATCCTCTACTAACCTCTTGGAATTCATATGGAATCTTGTATATGCAAATAAACTCTACTACCTTGTCAAATTTGTATTTCAAAGATAATGGTGTAGTCAAAATTTCCATCTGAGATTTTACTGACAAAAAGTAAGTCCCATACCAACTTGCTATTTTTCTTAACTTTAGACCAATAGATGTTCAAGGAAGAGAGTAGCCATGTTATTCCCAAACTATATCTTACCCTATCCTGAACCTATATCATAAGCTTAGAAAGTCCTTTGAGATCCCCAACCAATTTCTTTTTTTATAGTGGCGATTGAAAATAGAGGCAATCCTATGGTATGACACTTGTTGCATGAGATTTGTTTTGTGAGGGAGAGCATTTTTAAACTTACAATTCCTTGTTGCATATTTATTAGTTCAATGTGTGAAAGTCTCTTTCTTGGGAGTTTGGCATGTGAAACAAGTTGAGGTGGGTGATCATGTCACCTTACGACAATGAGCCAAATAGAGTATAGCTCAGTTGTGATAAAAAAGGGAATCACTTCTAGAGTATTGGTTTTTCTTGCTTGATCTCTCTTTGAAGTAACATGTAGCCTTGGATTTAATAATTTATAAGGAGGGGTGTAGCAAAATTAGCTTTGCCCATGTGCAATAAGATACTTTTGGTAGTGAGTAAGGTTAAAGACATTGTGATTTTTAAGGCATGAAGTTTGGGCATAAAAGATTAGGTCTCATGGTAAGAGGTGGTGTTGCTTGAGGACAAGCAATAGCTTTAAGTTGGCGGTGTTGATGAGTGGTGTTTTACTAGTCATTCACACTCATTATTCGGGAACATTTCCTTGATATAAATGACTAAATGAGACATATTCTTAGTTAATGCACTAATATCCACTCTTTGTAGGTATAGAGTTGAGCAGATAAAGAGATGTGGATTGTAGCTCAAAGTGATCAAAAAGGGTGCAAAAAAGTGCAGATGAAGAGTTAGAGCAGCAAGGCCTCATCTACCGCATTCGTGTTCCACTGACTGCGACTGCGGCGGTCAAGGAAAAGTCTTCCAATCACAATTGCAGATGTTATTTGCAGTGGCATAGCCACGGTGGCAACCAAACCTACACGATCGCGGCCTAGCAGAGGATTTTAGCCCAAGGGCAAAACTATAATTGCACGTGTTGATCCCAATTTGACAAAAATGACTCAAACCCGATCATTATGGGAGAATTCCATCTTCCTCAATTTTTAGGTTTAGCTTGAGACTTCATAGCCTCCATTTTTTTGGAGAAGAAAATAGTATATAATTTTTGGGTGACGAATACATTGGAGATTTTCTAAGTGGACGATTTGCTTACTTCCATTGTTGATATTGTAGGAGAGCCAACTTTGAAGTAACATTCATTTAAATCTTCAACAAATAATTCCAATGGAGATTATGGGTATATCTATGCTTATTTATCTTATGTATAGCTAAATCTCCCTCTTGGGGTTATGTGTGAATAGGGGTTAAAGTATGTGTGGGTTTTTGTTGTTAGAATCTATTTAGTAATTCATGTTTATGGGTTTTTTCATTGAAATACTACTTTGGTAGGGATTTGATGGGTGAAAGCTCCAACCTCTCGAAAGTTCAAGTCCATCTTTGAAAGAAGGGTTTTGGGTGAACTTTAGGAATCCATATCATTCTCGAAAGAGGGATGTTGAGACCAAATCAATTATAAGCAATTACATGTGTAGTTTGCTAAATTTTCACTATCTTAGACATAAGGGTTAATGTGAGGTTAACTATGCCATGGGTATCATCCTAGAAATAGGGATACCTAGATTGAGGTTGTAGTTACCAATTGTTGAACACACCTATTAGGTATTCGAATGAATCAATGGGTGAAAGTTTGGTGTTTTGTCGAAAGACTAGCACCAAAATCCATAACCAAGCCTACCCATATTTTATTTACTACATTTATGTTGATGATTAACACCCACATTTAAATCCCTTGTAGTGCATAATCCGATGATTCGTGCTTAATTGTTAAAAGACTAATTATTTGTAGCCCCAAATTTATACTACAACAACCCAAAAAGAAACATTAGTGTAGGAACCATATTCCCCATTTTATCTTTTTGTACCATTTTGTTTGAATTTAACTTGTATCTATCATTTTGAATTAATTTGATCACTTCTTACATCGTTCCTTGTGGATTCGACCCCAACTCCAAAGTTAGGTAATATTGACGATGACCGCCTTGCACTTAAATTGACGTGTAAGTTGAGCGTTATCACTCTCAGTGTTAAATTGACATGTAAGTTGAGCTAAATCAAAATATAAATATGATAAGATACAAGAATAAGTAAATTAAGTCAAGGTAAAAGGGAAAACCTAAAAATAAGCTCCAACACTCTGATACATCAATAAATAAATACAAATGAACTAGTAATACAAGGATGATACAGCTTTAACTACAAGATTGGGCCCATAAACCAATAAGTACAGAAAAGAAAATAACCCAACGCAGGCCTCCATAAGCCTGGAGGATACAATCAAGGAAAATAAATAACCTCAATAACCACAATTTACCAATTACCATGCCATAACAAGAATCCATCCAAACAATGTCATTTTATAATTAACTCCAAAAATGTCTGACTTCAACCAAAACTTAACAGCATCATTATCATTACCATCATTCGTCGGACTTGAATCGGAACTCATATTATTAACATCATACTCATATGCCAGACTTGAACAAAACTCATATGTCATCAGACCATATCAATCGACCATATATAAAAGATACAATCATAATCAATATCCCTAAATCACCATAATTATCCATCGAAACTTACCAAAAATTAGCATTAACTCTCAGTAACTAAACTAGCATAATCAATAAGCATGAAATCTCTTTGAAGTCCCAAAATAAGCATTAATAAGGGTATATCATGTATAAATAAGTCTACAAAAGCTAACACAAGTCTTGGCCTAAGATGGGACGAAGGGGCCCACTTCTAACTCTCGAAATCCATTTTTGGCAAATTCTACCTCAAACTAGGCTAAGGTATCTAAACTCATTTCTTGAAGTTAATTAAGGAATAAATACCCCTAAGATAACAATTAACCTTAAACATAAGAAACTAAGTCAATTACACCTAAATTATGATTTTAAGCTAGCCTAATTAGTCCAGCTAACTAAAATATTATCAATAATGCCTCCAACATCTAAATCATGTCCCATATCTAGAATAATCTCATAATCATACTATGAAATTGCTCAAACTATAAGGAGGGTAAACCTAGCCTGCCTAGATGACCAAAAAGGTCCCAAAATATATGTTAAACCACCAATTCCCTTTTTGACAAGCTTCCACAAGGTGCCATGCTATCAAAATCACAATATACTCATCAAAATGAGAATAATGGTACCATATTGCACTATCGTACTTTGGATCAAAATTATGTAATAATCCCATGTGGAGTCCATTTATGGGATCATACTTTCAAAACCAACACAACGTCCGTCTATGCTCAAGGAGCATTGACCCTTCAAATGGCTTAATTTGGAGCTCTAACGATGCTATAATCAAGTCGCCAAGATTATAGGGATTTAGAAAAATATGAATGGATTAACCATGAAATTAGTGGAAGCTTGCCACAAATTCGATGAAGAATCGCGTAAATATTTTATACCAAAGCACCACAATCACCCATAACTGATTCTCCTATGTTTTCCTACTTTTTAGGGTTCACAATTCTAGAGAATGGGTGAAAATGGTGAAAATGGGGCTAAGTGAGGTATTTATACCCTTCCGATGCCCACAGATATCACTTAAATAGACATCGGATTGCTTTAGAGAATATTTCCTAAGCGACCAGATGTCGCGTTCCTGAGTCTGGCAGCCTCTGCATTTATTTCATAAGCAATGCTTGTATCGCTTAAACATCATTCGCTTACGGGATAAGTGCTTTACTTATGCGATACTAGTGGTCCAAGCTAGGTCACTTAAGTGACAAGCTAATCACACATGCGATGCACTAGACACCAGCCCAAGCCTCCACTAACTATTTGGAATTTATCTAGAATCTCGTATATACAAATACACTATACTACCTTATCAAATTGATGTTTCAGAGATAATAGCGCAATCAAAATTTCCATCTATCATTTTTCTGATAAAAAGTAGGTCCCGCACAAACTTGCCATTTTTCTTAACTTTAGACCAATAGCCTGAAATGAGTCTGAAAGCCTTGAGACCCAAACCAAGGGTCCACCTAGCCCAAGATTAACATTCCATGGCTAGTGAAATAGTCAAAATTGGCATACAGGGTTGTTTAACGAAAGTTTTCACCTAGAAGCCAATTTGAACCAATGAATACTTCAAAAAGGGAAATTGCATTAGAAAGCAAAAAAAATGCTCGGTAACCAAACGGTTAACTCCAGCAACTCATAAATGACTTAGGAAAGCTCTAAATGGCATAAATAAGTGGAAATATAGAAAATAAGACAGAGGATCATTACAATATGTCACAATCGAAAATCCAAGGGTCATGATAACATTCATCACGACAAGCCTTGATATGTTAGCCTATCATCCAAACTTATATGAAAAGAGAAGTAATCACCAATACCCAAGGCAAGGCTTCTAGAACAAAGCCTAACCACACATAAGTATAGTAAAAAGGGAAATACAAAGTCAATGATACTAAACAAATCCCAAAACCTGGTATCATAGTGTAAGAACTAACTAATACAACTAGATATCAAAAATACAAAAGGCATCCAAAATAGGAACAACTTTGTCTCTAAATACAAACAAAGGCATAGTCTAAATAAGTAAAGGCAGTAGTCATCTCTGGACATATCAAATCAACCGCTACCTTAAAAAGCTCCAAATATTATCTGAATTAACAAATGTGAGGTGCACTCAGACCTAGATCTACACCAAAAAGGCACAATAGGTGTAAGTATGTTGCATTTATACTCAGTAGGTATCATAGGCTGACTGAGCAAAGTATAATATAAAGCATACAAAATACACACTAAGGGTACAATACCTACAATCAGAAAATGCCCCAGATGGTAGCCGAAACCTTCTCCACTAATAGTTCTATAATAAACATATACATCATAGCAACACGTGAGAGAAAATACAAGTATACAAATATCACACATACGATATGAAAGAAGAAGAACACATAGACTGGTATCACATCAAGGAAAAATAACATAATAAAAAAATACAAATTAAATACAAATTCAATAGGTGTGATGATAATAATGATGATGATGATAAAGCCTGAGGTTGTCGCTCAACCTCCGTATACACTTAGGGAGCTAAAGCTTCCGAACATAGGACCTATGAGAGATTTTTCAACCCGTATAGAACTAATATCCAATACCAATACCTTTATCTCCACTCGAACACATCCTCTGATAGAGGTTGTAAAATGTCACATTTTCTATGAGAAAAAGCCAATGTTTCCTGTATTTCCATAGTTGTACCAAAGTTACATGAAGTCATATGATATGAGAATGTGATTCTCATAACCAACAAGAAATGAGAATTTTCATATCCAACCAATAGACAAACCATGTGAGCCAATAATACACTTTATTTCCAACCATATTTGTTCTTCAACATGAACTATATACCAACAGAGTAAAATATGTCAAAATATCCCATAGATACCATATTAGGATATTTTATTAAATAAGATACAACTAATTTCAGATATACAAGGCCAAAAATATCATATAAAACCCCACATAGTCACACATAGCGAATAATGTTCCAATTTTACCAAACAACATCAATATGCCTACACAGGCATAACAAAATAAGATAGCCATTTCAATGATTTGCTTCCACACTGATACAAAAAAAGACTAGGAATTCACGAAATGAAAACACAAGATGCAAAAATCAGCAACTACAAGAAGAGAAAGCAACACATAGAAGAAAAGGGATGAAGAAGAATGCATAAAATGTAAAAATAGTAGAAAGATCCTTACTTCTACCAAGTGATTAACAAAAGATGGTGGATCAAACCATCAACCACACCTCACCAATAGAAGCTCAAACCTTCCTCTTAGGTGGACCAAGGAAATTTACACTCCTCAAAACCCAACTTTTTTTCTAATTTGTCAACATAAGTGAAATCCATTAATTGTGCTAACCCTAATTTGGTTCTCTCTCTTAAGGAGAAGGAGAATACTACAAGCTAACACTAACATTACAATATAAAAATCCACTCAATTCATTATCTTAAAACTAAGGAAAAATAAGAGCTAAGGTGTCTATTTACACTTATTACAAGCAAGGACAAAAATACCCTTAATGAAGGGTGCTCCTTTGGAGTGTAAAAAAGGAGTCTTAAAAGACAACAATAGCCCTAAAATGGGGCACCTCTTGAGTGTCAAATCATAGCATGGAAAGTCCATTTAATCTTTCAAGTGAGGTGTCTCTCGAGTGTAATGGTTCCCTTCTCCTCCTTCTACTTGACAAGGCTTTAAAATTCTCCAAACACTTGCCAATTCCGAAGTTTAAACCTTTGACAATGCCTTGTACAATTTTGTGCACCTCATGCTTGTATCATCCTCTCCATCTTGAAGGAAATTTTTCCTCAAATTCAGATCCTACAAAATCAAAGAGAGAAGAAAAACAAGTACACAATCCTCTTGATAGGAGGGTTAGCATTAGTGCCAAATTATATGAACACACCAAGCGGGAACTCTTATAATATAGCCAACAATCCTTTGTAATAATCATGAAACACTTACTATAAGAAACATAAAGGACATGACTAAGATATGCATCAAAGAGAGGAAAGTGTAACCCAAAATCATCACATATTAAAACACTCCAAGGTTGTTCATATTTGAAATACAACCACGGGTCCTTTGTGTGTGATATGAGAAGCTTAGTATGAATGGCATAAAGGATGTGGTTTTGACAAATATCAAGAGATAAGGAAAGTACAATGGCCTTAATGGCTTTACTATACCCAAAAGGTAAGACTACCTTTGGCTTAGGAACCATAAAACATATTTGTTTCATTACCTCTACAAAGGACCTCATCAAATATGGTTCCACTATTGATCCTAAAGTCCACCTCACCCATACATCACTATCATTCAAACAAGGAAACCAGCCACCAAACTTCCTACCTCTACATAATACAAATTCAGAATTAACATGCTTATCATCATAGCTAAAGAGGTAGTATATAAAGGAATCAAGTGTGAAGAATCATGCTGAGGGGGGTACACTTTTAAAATACAACCAAAAATTCTTTGTTCTAACCATGAAACATCTAGTATGAGCATTACAAGGATAGGTATAAGACAAACATCATAAGCACAAGCCAAAACAATCCCTTTTCCTCACTACTAGTACACCGGGATCAAATGGGTGAAGTGGCCAAGGGACTAAACCGAAGCTACTCATTCCATCTACTAGGGTATCACACTCACCCAAAGCATTTGTTCTTACGGAAAGACTAGCCCAGAAGGATAAGGACCTACAGCTTAGTAGGCTTCCGTTAATAATATACACCTCATCATCCTCAATTTCTCCATACACAAGATCACCAAGAACATAATTAATAGCAAGGTTCTCACAACATAAGATATCAAGAGACCATATTCATTATCAAGATCAATATTATATACATTAACACTAACTTGAGGCTCATCAAGCACCTCATACATAAACTCTAGTAGTGGGCTACGTTCGTGAGTAAATTGATCATCATTCACATCCTTACTAGTTGTTGGCAACTCACATACCAACGTAGATCCACCTCAGTTTTCACAAGGGTCAACTAGTGTGTAAATACTCTTATCATTTAGTAATGAAACCTTATTTAAGTCATGAGTGCTAGCACTAGATGGACACAAATCATTCTTATGAAAAGAATCAATTTTGTCATCTTTAGGATCAACTAGTGCTTGCAAACTTACATCAAGAATGTGGTCTTCATGCAATCTAACAATACCAAGAGTATCACAAATGGAAGACTCATGCGATTCTCCTCCAAGCAAACCATCAACTACATTTATTTGGTTACTACTAACCACATCACGATATTCTAATTTTATAAGAGTGTAGGAGATAGCATTGTTACCTTTTAGCTCATATGAGGTATGTCTTTCACCTAAGTTTGGATCATGGTAGCCCATTTGTTCCTTTGGGAAGCTCTCCTTATAGGGGAGTTTGTCAAGAATTCTTCCTTGCATCACCTCTTGGTCATTTTTTCCAAAGTTAAAATTCTTAGCCAAGAGCTCCATTTGATCAACAACCATGTGTTCTTGAGGAACTCTCCTTGAATCCTCCGATGGAGGAATATTATCTTGAACCTGCACACAAGGAGAATTGATACTAGGCAAAATGCTAGTATTTTGGTTAGTGCTGATTCGGCTTAGATAGCATGTTTCAATCATCAATTGGTGTAGACTTTTAAGGTGTCGATTGAAATTTCAAAAGTATCTGAGGTAGTATAAATACTATAACTATCCGGAGTGGATGATGTTGTTCTTTACATTATCAAGGTACCTAAAAAGATCAAAAAATTGGCAAAGGCAAAAACCTACAAAATGAAGAAATAAGTTAGTTCAAATAACCTCACACACTCACACTCGAATCTCACCTCACACTTGGTCTCACAAGTGTTGAATACTTGGCAATACTTGGTAAGTGAATTAAGTGGTGAATATGCCTTAGTCCAGAATCGATTTTTGTTTGATAAGACTAAAATAAAATGATGCACGGACTTGAACCAACAAACTACTATGACTTAAAAACAAGAAAAGCACACAAAAAGTGAATACACGAACAAAACGGACTCAAGACTAATTACCAACCTAGTAGGTACTTACTAGTTTGCTAATTAGTGATAAAATCAACACAAAATCAACTAGAAATAACAAATAGAAACTTAAAAATGTAATTTAGAACTCAATTTAGTCGTTTGTATAAGTGATGATATGGCAACTTGTGATTGGACGTCACATTTTAAAATTCTCAAATCCCAATTCACTTGTTTCGGCCAAAAAACACTTAGAAGAAGAAGAAATTTCATTTGGGAGGCAAAAATTGAAGGTTTGGAGCCCTTTTGGAGCTTCAAATGAATTCAAAATGGATGGTCCTCTCGTTGTACTTTCAATTGTATTTGATTATTCCCATTGTCTCTTCTTTCTTTTGGATGACAATGAATATGCCAAGGAATATTCTTTCATAAACACCAAGTACACTCTCTTTCTTATCCTTTTTTGGATAAAAAACACTCTTCAAATATTCTTCTTCAACAAGATATGAAGATGGTGAAGATCAATATTAATATTTAAGAGTTGACCCAAGTTTGACCACAAGGCAAATAACTCTAACTTTAATTTTTCTTTTGGATCTAGGTTCCTTGGGCCAAGGCAAGCTCAAATAACACAAAATCAGCCATAAAAATGCCACAAAATGATATGCACCATTAGATCCCACCTTAAAAAGCTTCAAACAAGGCACAACAATGCTAGATCTAGCTCAAACACAACCAAATCTTGTTCCAAATGTATATATAGACTCCCTAGGTACTAGGGAACAAGAATCTAGCACTTGAAACCAACAAAACAACAAAAAAACATGTAGATCTGAGATTTTAAAATCTGCCCAAACACAAACGGATATACAATTTTTTTTGTGAGAATTTTGATTTTCAACACTCTTTTTTGTAGAGATTTTCTTAGATCCAAGACTTAGGGTTGTAGGAACACCCATAAAACATGGATTTGATACCAAATTATACAAGAAAATACTAGGAATTCAAGAAATGGACACACAAGATTGAAAAATCAGCAACTACAAGAAGAAAAAACAACACATAGAAGAAGAGGGATGAAGAAGAATGCATAAAATGTAACGATAGTAGAAAGACCCTTACTTCTACCAAGTGATTAACAAAAGATGGTATATCAAACCATCAATCAAACCTCACCAATAGAAGCTCTAACCTTCCTCTAGGTGGACCAAGGGAATTTACACTCCTCAAAACCCACCTTTCTTGCCAATTTGTCAACACAAGTGAAATCCATCAATTGTGCTAACCCTAATTCGGTTCTCTCTCTTAAGGAGAAGGAAAATAATACAAGTTAACACTAATATTATGATATTAAAATTCACTCAATTCATTATCTCCAAACTTAGGAAAAATAAGAGCAAAGGTGCCTATTTATACTTATTACAAGCAAGGACAAAAATACCCTTAATGAAGGGTGCTCCTTTGGAGTGTAAAAAGAGAATCTTAAAAGACAACAATTGCCCTAAAATGGGGCACCTCTTGAGTTTCAAATTATAGTGTGCAAAGTTCATTTTGTCCTTCAAGTGAGGCGCCTCTCGGGTGTAATGGTTCCCTTCTCCTCCTTCCAGTTGACAAGGCTTAAAAATGCTCCAAACACTTACCAATTTTGAAGGTTGAACCTTTGACAATGACTTGTACAATTTTGTGCACCTCATGCTTGTATAACACACCCTTAATATGATTTTGTATCAAAATTCATTGCCCAATCTAGTCTGAAGAAAGTTAAGTCATAACCTACCTCAGGTAAGACCCCACAAAATCCTAATCATTTGAGTCCATTATAGTATGTAAAAAGAGGCCCTAGACATAGAATATTTCAGCCAAGTATTAGGACTAATTCATTTCTAAAGCCCTCAAACTTTGAAGAATTTATTTATGAACTTCTCGACCTTAGAAAGTCAATTTTTGAGTTGATTCATGATAGGGTAAATCAATAGTACATCTCGGATGAGTTTCAAAATTTTTAGACAAGCGTAAGGGCGTGTTTAAAACTCCAAAATAGTTTCTCAGGCTAATGAACCCACAGCGCCTTACCAAGAGCTGTGCTCCAGAGCCCGCGGCGTACTGGCCAGTCCATTTCAGGCAATTTCTATAGTTTTTTCCATGTTTTTAAGTAAAAATGGATCATTTTCCCTTCACCCAATAGCTCCATAATACGGGGTTAAAGCCCCAAATTGCATAATTGCTCATCCTTTTCACAAAATCCTCTCAAGAATAAGAACTATCTTGAGCAAGTTCAAGAATCAAGCCTCAAGAACTAACCCCAATCTCTATAATATTAACAATCACGGTATGTTAGGTGTTAATCCTTGGGTTTTCTTCCACCCTTGGAGTTTAAAAACTTCTTTTAAAAATTAATAGATGATTGGTTTCATGAATTCCATGTTGAATTAATACGTATTCATGATTATAATGTTAGTTGGGTTTATAATCCATGATTACTTTAAAATTTTGTGACAAATAAATAGAATGTGTGTGTGGTTATATGGTTTTATGTAAAAAACCCTTGAAATTGTGAGTTTGGATGGAAATCATGATGCTTACATATTTATTATCATTATGTGCATGAATTATACTTCCTAAGTGTTTGATAAAGTGTTCTTATTGGTTGAATAGAGAAATCATAACATGTTAGCATATATGCAAGTTTATACCATGTATGTTTGATAAAATGCGTTAATGGATGAATTGTGACAAAATGGCTAGTTATCATTCTTTTAGGATTGTGCTATGTTTTACTTTCAATGCTATTGAGTCCTAGGGTATTCAATACAATAAATCTAGTTGTTTACTTAGAATTTTAGTAGATACAGAATAGTCTTAGTGATGTCACGTATAGTAGTACTTTGTTAGTTATAGAACTTAGTGTATTCAGTCAGTTAACAAAACTTAGTGAACTCAGCCCAGTTCAATTAGTTAGCATGATCAGTAATAGTTTAGTCCAACCTAGTACAGTTTAGAAATCAGTTCAGTATCTATTCAGTTGGGAGTAGGATTTAGCACAGAATAAACCCAAGGATGGGGACTCACCTGCAAGTAGAGGGTGTAATCCTTAAAAATAGTCCTTCCATTCCAAAAGTACATAGATAGTGTAGGTTAAGACATCAACCTTCTAGTTGAGGGTTGATGAAGTGTCTTACCTACCAGTTGATTGTACCACCATTCTCATTTAGAGCACCTGACATATGAGGGTGACTCAAGAACTTGTTTTTTCCCGTGTCATGGTAATGGCACCCTTCCAACTAGGGTTATAGGTTGGACCCCAATTAGTTTAGAGAAGGGCATATCAATTAGATTATTACCTCCTATAATTTCAGTTCCAGTCTTAGTATAGAATTCAGTTCAGTTCTACAGCACCAAGACTATCAGAAATAGTCACCCACTTTAATATAGAACTTAGTTATGTTCTACAGAATAAGGAATGTCAGAAGTAATTACCTAACTAATAGTAATACAGTTAATAGTCAACTCAGATATCAATTATTTAGTTATCAGGATTCAGTACCTAATGTTAATATGATCTCAGTTACAATATACATAGTTATATACATAGTATTGCATAGTTAGTATTTACATCAATTTCATATATGCATGTTATTTGTATTACTTAGTTAGTATTGTCCATGCATATAAACCCATACATTTAGACTTAACTCACGTAGCATACCAGTAAATTCAAAGTACTGACATATACCTTTCTTTTGAGCTATGATGTCTTATATTATAGGTTCAGATGTATGGGCTACTAAAAGTCCTTGGTAGCTCGGCTTATTAGTAGGATACTTAGTGGTAGGTAATTATAGTTTGAGGAATGACTTGTTATTTAAATATATTTTTAGTAGTCAGAGTTAGTTAGAGGCTTGTCCCATCAACTCCACCTTTAGAGAGTTAGAGGCTTTCAAACTAGATTATCTCAAATAGATGCTCAACTTTCAGTATATTTTTACCAGTATTTGATTTCAGTTATGAACCTTATGGAAGTTCCATCCTAATATCTGCATTATTACAGTATTATTACTCAGTTATAGTAGTAGGTACAAGTCATGGATTATCTTGTGGTCCTTCAGGATTATGATCACCATGTGACGTTGAGGGTGCAAACTCGGGGCATTACAAACTTGGTATCAGAGCCTATGGTTCAAAAAGTCCTAGGAGTATGAAAGCCACATCTAGTAGAGTCTTGTGTATGGGTGTGTAGTGCACCACACTTATGAACAAAAGGCTATGAGGCTTTTTAGGAAAAGTTTCTCTTCTTTCAGTATTCATATCGTCCGAGTGAGCATGAGCTCAAGTTAAACTCTCAGTCTAATTTTTTTTCCTTTCAGCTACAGAATATACCTCCTAAAAGGACCGATAGAAGGACTAGGAATCAGCGAGCACCTCCGCCCGCCCAGCCAGATCCCCCGGATGAGCATATTTCCCATGAAGAATTTAGAGCAGCTTTCACCACTCTAGCTCATTCTGTGGCAGCCTAGAATAAGCGTCCAGTTGTTTTCTAAACCAACCCAGTGGCCAATACTGCTGTAGCTAGAATTTGGGACTTCATATAAATGAATCCCCCATCATATACAAGGTCTAAGTTATATGAGAACCCATATGCCCCTCCTATGGTAGCAGATAGTAGATTTAAGATGAGAAAGTTTATGTCGGGTGTGTCTAACAGTGTTGTAAAGGAGTGTAGGACCGCAATGCTAATTAAGGAGATAGACATATCTAGGCTCATGGTCCATGCTCAGCAGATAGAAGAGGATAAGAATAATGAAAAGAAGAGGGAGAATAAGAAGGCTAGAATAGATAGCTTTAACTTTACTTATCCTAAGTTAGATGGTGGTAATCGTTCTCAGTTTTACCTAAAATCCTCAGTTCCATCGCCGTCCTTGGCCAGTGCCCTAGTGCCAAAATTCAGAGATTATAATAAAGATAGGGCATTAGGCACTAAACCCCAGGGTAGTGTTAGCAGTGCCTGAATAAATCCTATTTACAGGAAGTGTTGCAGAAACCATCAGGGTATCTGCAGAGTTGCCAGCAATGTGTGTTTTGGATGTGGTAAGTCAGGCCATAGAATCAGAGATTGTCCTAAGTCAAGGTCTCAGGGTCATTATAATCGTCCTTTATCTTAGTCTAGTAGCCCAAATCAGTAGGGTTCCACTTCTAATCCCACCAGTGGAAAATGCCCAAATTGACTCTATGCACTTCCGTCCCGATAGGATCAGGAAAGTTCTCCTAATGTGGTCACTGGTACGTTACAAGTTAGTCATTTATATGTTTATGCTTTTCTAGATCCAGGAGTTTCTTTATCCTTTGTAACTCCTTGTATAGTTGTTAACTTTGGAGTTAGTCTCAAAATCCTAGTGGAGCCCTTCTCAGTCTCTACCTCAGTGGGTAAATCTATCATAGACTGATGGGTATAAAGGAACTATCCAGTTATGGTATCTCAGAAAGCCACTTCAGCAGACTTAGAAGAATTAGAGATGACAGACTTTGATGTCATTCTCGGCATGGATTAGTTTCATTCATTCTATGCTTTAGTTGACTACAAAAACAAAATTGTCCATTTTTAGTTTCTAAATAAACCTGAACTTGAATGGAGGTCTAGTACCTCCGTACTTAGGGGTCAACTTCTTTCCTACCTAAGGGCAAGGAAAATGGTATCCAAGGGGTGTGTCTACCATTTTGTTTGAGTTAAGGATTCTAGTTTCGAGACTCCTAGTCTTGAGTTAGTTCCAGTAGTATGTGAATTCCTAAATATGTTTCTTGATGACCTTCTCGGAGTTCTTCCTGAGAGAGAAATTGACTTTGGAATAGACCTTCTCCCTAATACTCAGCCTATCTCTATCCCATCATACAAAATGGCTCCAGAAGAACTCAAAGAGTTTAAAGAACAGTTGAAGGATCTCCTAGATAAGGGATTCATCAGACCCAACGTATCCCATTGGGGAGCACCACTTCTATCCGTGTGTTAAAAAGGTGGTTCTCTCAGAATATGTATTGACTACCGTCAGTTGAATAAAGTCATAATCAAGAACAAGTATCCACTTCCAAGAATCGATGACATGTTTGACCAACTTTAGGGTGCCAGTTACTTTTCTAAGATAGACCTCAGATTAGGTTATCATCAACTCAGAGTTAGAAAATGTGACATTCCAAAAATAGATTTTAGAACTCGAAATGGTCACTTCGAATTCTTAGTCATGTTATTTAGTTTTACCAATGCCCCAACTACCTTCATATACTTGATGAACCGCGTGTTCAAGTAGTACTTGAACATGTTCATCATAGTCTTCATTGATGACATTCTTGTCTACTCCTGTAGTGAAAGTGATCATGCAGATAATCTCAAAATAGTATTACAAACTCTTAGAGCCCATCAATTGTTTGCCAAATTTAGTAAGTGCAAATTTTTGCTAAGGTCAGTAGCTTTCCTTGGTCATATAGTTTTTGATGATGGCATTTTAGTGTTTATCCTCAAGAGACTGAAGCAGTAAGAAACTGGCCCAGTCCTATCACTCCATTAGATATTAGGAGTTTCTTAGGTTTGTTTGGCTATTATCAATGGTTTCTTCAAGGATTTTCTTCTATTTCATCCCCTATGTCTAGATTAACTCAGAAAAAAGTCAAGTTCTAGCGATTTGATTTTTGTGAGGTGAGTTTTCAGGAGTTGAAGAATCGAGTCACTACAGCCTCAATTTTGACTTGACCATATGGTTTAGAGGGTTTTATGGTATATTGTGATGCTTTCGGAGTTGGTTTGAGGTGTGTTTTGATGCAGAGAGGTAAGGTCATAGCCTATACCTCTAGACAACTTAAGCCCCATGTGAAGAATTACCCTACTCATGACCTTGAATTAGTAGTTGTAGTATTTGCCTTAAAGATATGGAGGCATTACTTGTATGAAATACATGTCGATGTGTTCACAAACCATAAAAACCTGTAGTATGTGTTTTCTTAATATGATCTGAACCTACGTTAGAGGAGGTAGTTGGAGTTATTGAAAGATTATGACATGAGTGTTCTGTATCATCTGGGAAAATCCAATTAATGGCTAATGCTCTCAGTATATTATCTATGGGTAGTGTTGCCCACGTGGAGGATGGTAATAAAAAGTTAGTTCAGGAAGTTCATCAGCTTGACCTACTAGGTGTCCACTTAGTCAATTTAGCAGAGGGTAGAGTATAGGTGTAGAATAGTTCAAAATCATCTCTGGTTTCTGAGGTAAAAGAAAAGCAGTACAGGGATCCCAGTTTAGTTATATTAAAAGAGTCATTCAGATATCAGAGAGTAGAGGTTTTCTCCCAAGGGGGAGATGGTGTGTTACGTTGTCAGTGTAGACTTTATGAGCCTTGTATGGATGGCGTGAGGCAGAGAATTCTTGCAGAAGAGCATGGAGCACGCTACTCGATTCACCCAAGGGCCACCTAGATGTACCGCGACTTGCGGGAAATCTATTAGTCGAGTAGGATGAAGAGAGACATTGCAGAGTTTGTAGCAAAGTGGTTTACGTGTTAGCAGATTAAGATCAAGCATCAAAAGCCTAGTGGATCTATGTGGAAGTTCAGTATTCCTATGTGGAAGTGGGAGGAGGTAAACATAGATTTTTTGATGGGCTTGCCCCGTACTCACCGCCAGCATGATTCCATTTGGGTCATTATAGATAGGATGACCAAATCAGCTCACTTCTTACCAATTCATACCTCTTATTCAGCCAAGGATTATGCCAAGATCTATGTTAGAGAGTTGTTCATATTGCATGGAGTTCCATTGTCCATCATTTCAGAAAGAGGTATACAGTTTACCTCTCATTTTTAGAAAGCATTCCAAAAGGGTCTTGGTACCCAAGTTCACCTCATTACAGCTTTTCACCCTCAGACAGATGGTCAAGCAGAAAGGACCATTCAGAATTTAGAAGGTATGCTAAGATCGTGTGCCATTAACTTTAAGGGTGGTTGGGATAAGCACTTGCCCTTGATTGAGTTCACATATAATAACAGTTATCATTCTAGCATTTAGATGGCTGCATTTGAGGTATTTCATGGTAGGAGATGTAGATTTCCCACTGGTTGATTTGAAGTAGGTGAAGCTGTAGTGGTGGGGCCTAACTTGGTATTTGATACCTTAGAAAAAGTTTAGTTAATCAGGGAGAGGCTTAAGACAGCTCAAAGCTAATAGAGACCATATGCAAATATGCGAAGAAAATATCTCAAGTTTGAGATTAGTGATTATATGTATTTTAAAATCTCACCTATGAAAGGAGTGAAAAGATTTGGCAAGAAAGGGAAGCTTAGTCCCCGATATGTCAGTCCTTACCAAATTCTCAACCATTTAGGAAAGGTTTCTTATGAGCTTGAGTTTCCTTAAAACTTAGCTTCAATACATCGAGTGTTTTATGTCTCCTTTCTAAAGAAGTACATAGGTGAACCTAGAGTTATAGTCCCTATAGAGGGTATAGATGTTTAGAACAATCTCTCTTCGGCTGAAGTTCCAGTAGAAATTCTTGATTTTTAGATTCGCAGACTAAGGAACAAAGAGGTTTCTCCAGTCAAAGTTCTTTGCCAGAATCAGTTTATTAAGGGAGCTACTTAGGAAGCAGAAGCAGATATGCTAACCAAGTATCCTCACCTCTTCTCCGCAAACTCAGACTCAGCTCAAGGCAACAGTCTTCCTTGGATTTATTCAATGCTATGTTCATATTTCCTTAACGAGTTTGATATCAGTTCAGTTGCATAATATCCTCATATCATACATACCTTCATGAAACAACTTAGTCATGTGTCATGTCTTCAGAATTCAGTCATGCTTTAGTTAGGCAAGTTCAGTATTAAAAATTAGTACGCCAGTAGCTTCAGTCATGTAATCATACTTTAGTTGTGCATGTTCAGTATATAAATTTAGTCTATCAGTATTCTCAGCTTAGTCAGTCTCATTCGAGGGCAAATGTTCCCAATAGGGAGATACTGTAAAACCCCGCAGAATCCTAATTGTTTGAGTCCTTTAAAACATGCCAAAAGAGGTCCCAGACTTAGAAAATTTCAGCTAATGTTAGGACTTCATCAAACTTTGAGGAATTTATTTACGACCTTTCCAACCTTAGAAAGTTAGTTTTTGAGTTGATTCATGATCGGGAAAGTCAATAGTACATCTTGGTTGAGTTTTAGAATTTTCAGACAAGCATAAGAGCATGTTTGAAACTCTAAAATAGTGGCTCAGGGTGATGAAACAGCGGTGCCCTACCTAGAGCGGCACTCTAGAGCCCACGACGCCCCGGCCAGTCTGGTCCAGGTAATTTTTGCAGTTTTGTTCTGCTTTTTTAAGGGCAAATGGGTTATTTTCTTTTCACCCAATAGCTCTATAACACGGGATTAAAGCCCTAAATAGAATAATTGCTCATCCTTTTCACAAAATCCTCTTAAGAACAAGCCCTCGCTTTATCAGGTTCTAGAATCAAGTCTCAAGAACTCACCCCAATCTCCACGAAATTATCAAGGGATGTTAGGTGTTCATCCTTAGGTTTCCTTCCACCCTTGAAGTTCAAGAACCTCTTTTAAAAATTTAAGATGATTGCTGTCATGAATTCTATGTTGAATTAAATTATATTCATGATTATGATGTTAGTTGGGTTTATAATCCATGATTAATTATAAGTTTCATGAGAAATAAAAAGCATGTGTGTGTTGTTATATGGTTTCATGTTAAAAACCCTTAAAATTGTGTGTATTAATTATGCTCCCCAAGTGTTTGATAAATTGTTCTTGTGGGTTGAATAAAAAATCATACCATGTTAGCATGTATACAAGTTTATACCATATATATTTGATAAAATTCTCCAATGGATGAATTGTGACAAAGTGGCTAGTTATTATGCCTTCAAGATTGTGCTATGTTTTACTTTAGATGCTATCGAGTCCTGGGGTATTCAATACCCGAAATCTAGCTGTTTACTTACAATTTTAGTTGCTATAGAATAATCTCAGTGATGTCATGTACAGTAGTAGTACTTAGTCAGTTACAGAACTCAATGATTTAGTCAGTTATAGAACTCAGTGTATTTAGTTAGTTACAGAACTTAGTGTATTTAGTCACTTAACAGAACTCAATGAGCTTAGCCAGTTTAGTCAGGTAGCTCGATCAGTAATAGTTCAGTCCAGCCTAGAACCATTTAGAAATCAGTTTAGTGTCTATTCAGTTAGAAGTGAATTCAGCACCGACTGAACCCAAGGATGGTCACCTGCCAGCAGAGGGTGTAATCCTTAAAAGCAGTCCTTGCATTCCAAAACTATTTAGTTAGTGTAGGTTGACACATCAACCTGCCATTTGAAGGTTGATTAGGTGTCTTACTTATTAGTTGAAGGTACCACATTCTCATTCAGAGCACCTGCCAGATGAGGGTGACTCAGCAACTTGTCTTTACTTGTGGTACGGTACTAACACCCTTCCAACTGGGGTTATAGGTTGGACCACAATCAGTTCAGAGAGGGGAATGTCAGTTAGATGATTACCTCCCACATTTTAAGTTTTAGTCTCACTATAGAACTCAGTTCAATTCTACAGCACCATGACTATTAGAAATTATCACCCAGTGCAGTATAGAACTCAGTTCAGTTCTACAGAATTAGGCTGTCAGAAGTAGTCATCCAGCTAACAGTAATAGAGTAATCAGTGAACTCAGATATTATTCATTCAGTTATCAGGACTCAGTACCCAGTGTTAATATGATCTCATTTATGGTATACGTAGTTATATACATAGTATTGCATAATCAGTATTTAGAGTAGTTTTATATACACGTCCTCTCATTCAGTTATATTTAAGTTACTTAACTAGCATTTTTCATGCATATAAACCCATACATTCGGCCTTACCTCACTTAGCATACCAGTACATTCAAAGTAATAATGCTTACCTTTCTTTTTTTCTATGATGTCTTATATCATAGGTTAAGACGTACGGGCTACTCATCGTACTTGGCAGCTCAGCTTATCAGCAGCAGACATAGTGGTGAGTCCTTATAGTTTTAGGAATGAGTTGTTATTTCAGTATATTTTCAGTAGTCAGAGTTAGTTGGGGGCTTGTCCCATCAACTCCTCCTTCAGACAGTTAGAGGCTTTCAGACTAGATTATCTCAGACAGATGCTTATCTTCAGTATTTATTTACCAGTTTTTTATTTTAGTTATGAACCGTATGGCAGTTCTAGCCTAATTTCTGCATTATTAAAGTATTATTACTCAGTTTTTGTAGCAGGTACCAGTTATGGGTTAGCTTGTGGTCCTACGGGATTATGAGCATCGTGTGACGTCTGGGGTGCAAACTCGGGGCGTTACACCTCAAATGCTAAAAACTACTTTGTAAGCCTTTAATCTGGGGTCTCTTATTTACAAACAGGCATGAAACGACTAAAAATGAAATATAGAATTCACGCATCAAAACAAAGCCAACAATACTCATATTGCCCATTTTTTAGTAGGTGTCAAAACAGACCGCCAAAATGGATTTTAAAAAAAGAAGGGTAAGATTGTAACTGTATTTAGCAAACATTTTTCCCCATACTCATAGGAGTCTACAGCTGAAAACCCATGTGAAAACGAGTGAAAAATAAGGTCTAAATCAAAGAAAACCCATTTTCGAACTTTATTAGTAAAGATCCCCAAAATCTATTTTAAAAATTGAGAATTGAAGTTGTTTTGAGGATGAATTGAAAGAAAATTGATGATTATAAGATTAAAAACTCACTCATGTGAGAACAGGTTCAAATTAGGGTTTAAGTTAGAGAAATACAATTTTTTTCTTTTAAATCTACGTTAAAACAAATTTTAAAAGATATAATTGAGGAAAAGTAATTGAAATAGGTGTTTTGGAGCTTTCCAAACGTAGAAATGGACGAAATTGCTCAAGATCATGAAATCCTAAGCTTTTAAGTATTAAAAATGGAGAAAATGGTAAAATATAGGTATTTAAGGGCCCCAAGCATCGCATACGCGATCACGAGTCTCTTAGGATACTACCTCTTACGCGACTAAGTGTCGCATATGCAGTACCTGGCCTAATGGAAGGTCTCGCATAAATGACCCTATCATTGCGTAGGCGAGTTCTGTGATCGCGACCAAAATATTACATAAACAACACTTGGGTATGGTCTTCCAGCCACGTAAGCAGCAAACTAGTCGTGCATGTGGGTGCACCAACTAGAGACTTGGAGGATTCTAAGTCTCCGCAAAACCCTCGGGATTCATTTGGAATCCCGTGAATGCAAACAAATTATGCTACCCAATCAAATTCAATGCTTTGAACTCAATGGTGATATTAGATTTATGGAAAAAACATCATTTTCAGAAAAGTTGACCTACAAAACCCAATTATACAACTTTCTTAATTAAGGGTCAAAATGAGATATATAAGCTATAAAACCATACCAACCATATTACCAACCTAAAATTGATGTTTCGGATCTTCTAGCACATGTTGTTTTTCCATTTGATGCTCAAATCAATAAATATTGAATGAAGTCAACTATAAGACTTCTCAATCTATCAAAAACCACAATACAATATAAATCACACTAAAAAAAATTGAGAATTGCCCCAATCATCCCCACATCCCAAAAATGTGACAAAGCAATCACGGGGAGGGATAAAATGGCAAAATCATGCCGAAATTAATATTACACATAAATCACAAAATAATGGAGTCATTAGATCATCCACCATTAAAAATATAATTCATCCTCAAACTAAAGGCAACGAAAAATAGCTGAATCAATAAAAAGCTGGGGATAAAAACTACAAATATGAGACTCGACCTCCCAAGTAGCCTCATCTACTGGTTGATATCTCCACTGTACCTTAACTACCAAAATATCTCTAGAATGCAACCATCTAACATCCCTATCCAAGATGGAGACAAGCTTTTAAACAAAAGACAGTCAATCATCTAATTTAACTGAATCCCATGAATGACATGAGACTCTTACGGAATGTAACACCGAAGCATGGAAACATCAAAAACTGGATGAACAGTTGTTAAATCTAAGGGTAATGCAAACTCATAAGCCATATCACCAATGGTCTAAAGAATCTCAAATGGACCAATGTACCTGGCGCTAAGCTTTCCCCTCCTCCAAAACCTCATCACACCCTTTATGGGTGAAACTCAAACAAAAACACGGTCACTAATACTAAATCTCGAGGCATGAGGTCTACGATCCGCATAACACTTCTGTGTCTTCTGAGCTGCTTAAAGTTTATCCTGAATGATCCAAACACTATACAAAAATACATGAAGTAAGTCCGTATCTGGAGGTCTAATCCTAGAAACCTCAAACCAACCAACTGGAGAGAGACAATGCCTACCATACATAGACTCAGAGGAGTCATATAAAAACTTGAATGGTAGATGTTACTATATGCAAACTCCACCAAAGTTAGATGTTTTTTCCACTGACCACCAAAGTCCATCACTAAAGCATAAAGCATATCTTCAAAAACCTGAATAGTCTGTTCTGACTGACCATTGGTCTAGGCTTGAAATAATGTACTAAGATCAACACAAGTACCCAGCTATTCCAAAAAGGTCTTCCAAAAGTGAGATGTGAACACTGATCCTCGATCTGAGATAATATACATTGACCCTCAAAAAGTTTATCCTAAGATGTGAACACTAATACTTGCAAATATAGGTACAGGCCAACCTCTTAGCACTAACAAAGACCTAAATAAAAATAAAGTGAGAAGACTAGGTCAATCGATCCATGATGACCCAAACAGTATCAGAACCATGAGAAGTATGTGTAATTCAATCATAAAATCCATTGTGATCCGTTTCCATTTTAACTTATGAATGGGTAACCTTTGAAACAAACCTCTATGCCTAAAATTCTTGACTTTCACCTTCTAACTACATAGGAAATGAGCTATAAAATCTTTTACATCATTCCTCATACCTCTCACCAGTAACGTTGCCTAAAAATTAATACATCTTAGTCATTTTCGAATGGATGGAATACTAGAATAATGGGCCTCCTCCATAATCAATCTAATCTAATCATCCACTCGTGGGACAAAAACTCAGACTCCAATCCTTAAAACATCATCTGAATTAATTGAGGCTTCCTTAGCCTTACTATTCAACACCTTATCCTGAACCAAACTCAATCTAACATCATTAAACTGATGAGCTTGAATCTGCTCCATCATGGAGGACCTAGCCTCTACGAATTCCAAAAGATGCCCAGGTGTCGAAATATCAAGCCTAACTAATTGGTTAGCTAAATATTAAACCTCTAAGGACAAAGGTCTTTCCTAGGTCAAAAGATATACCAAGTTACTCAATCTAGATGATGTCTGGCTCAAGGTATCTGCAACTGTATTAGCCTTGCCCCAATAGTAGAGAATAGTCAAGACATAATCCTTAAGTAACTCAATAAAATGGTGCTGCCTCATATTAAGATCTCACTGGGTGAAGAAATATTGAAGGCTGCGATGACCCAAGAAAATGTCACAACAGACTCCATATAAGTAGTGCCTCCATAGCTTCAACGCAAAAACAACCATGCATAACTCTAAATAATAGGTAGAATATTTATTTTCATATGGCCTCAAATGGCGCAAAGCATATGCAATAACTTTATCTTCCTTCATCAAAACAGTACCTAACCAAACACTTAAGGCATCATAAAAGATGGTAACACCCATACCCTCATAGGAAAAAGTCAAGATAGGAATTAAAGTTACCAAATTCTTAAGCTCTTGAAAGCTTACCTCACAAGTATCGGACCACTAAAAGTAAATCTTCTTCAGAGTCAACTTTATCAATGGAGCTGCAATAGATGAAAAACCCTTAACAAAACATTGATTATAACCTGTTGAACCAACAAAATTCCACATCTTGATAGGAGAAGTAGGTCTAGCCCAAACACGAACAATTGTAATCTTGGTTGTATCGACCATACTTACATACTTGGTCACCATATGACCTAAGAATGAGACAGACTCAAACAAAAACTCACACTTATAGAACTTAGAATAAAACTTCTCATCTCTCAATTTTTGGAGCACAATCCATAAATGCTCTACATGATCAGACTCACTGTTGTAATAAACCAAGGTATCAACTATAAATACAATAACAAAGGAGTCGATATATGGTACAAATACCTGATTCAGCAGCTCCATGAATGTGTCTAGGGCATTAGTAAACCCAAAATACATGACCAAGAACTCATAAAGAACATATCTAGTCTAAAAAGTTATATTCAAAATATTTGAAGCTTTAATCATTAACTGGTGATACTCAGACCTTAAATCAGTCGTTATAAACACCAAAATACCTTAAAGTTGATCAAGTAAATTCTATATATGAAGAAGAGGATACTTATTATTAACTATCACCTTGTTTAACTATCAATAATCAATACATATATGTATAGACCTATTATTTTTCTTCACAAACAAGATAGGTGTACCCCAAGGTAATATACTAGGTTGGATAAATCTCTTATCCAATAACTCCCGCAATTGATCTTTAAATTCATTTCAATATGATTGGGCTATCCTATAAGGATGACTAAGAATGGTCTTAGTGCTTGACTCAAAATCAATGGTGAAGTCAATATCACGATCCAGAGGCATACTAGGGAAATTCATAGAAAACAATCTATGAGCTTACAAACAATCCAAACTGGATCTAAGAAGGGAGGTGAAACAACTTTAGCATCATGAATATGATCCAAATAAGACAAACATCCCCTCTCAACTAAGCGATGATCCTGAATATAAGATATAACCCTCTTGTGACCCAAATGAACTACACCCTTCCAAGCAATACTTAGCACACCCGGCGGAGCTAAAGTCACAGTCTTAGCATAATAATTTATGACAATATACAAGGAGCCAACAAATCTATACAAAAAATAATGTCAAAATTGACCATATCTAGAACAAGAAACTCTACCCAAGTCTCACGCCCAGCAAAAGTTACAATACTAGATTAATACATCCACTACTAAAGAATCTCCTACATAGATATATGAACAGGCATGGAAAAAGGCTCACTAGCCAAATGAAAACACAAAGCAAACTATGCAGATAAATAATAGAAAGTCGATCCTAGAACAAATAATATAGATGGAGGTATGAAAAAATTGGGGATGATACATATGATAATAGCATAGAATGCCTCTATCTCTGATCTGGTGTGTATAGCATAGCACATCCATTACCACCAACTAGCGAAATAGCCCCACGACCAACACTATCAGCTCCACCACCTCTACTTTCCGTACCTCTAGTAGAACTCATACCACTCACAATTGAAATACAAGTAGCCCTAAAAATATAGTGGGGATAGTCCATGGCCAGATAACCATTCTCATCATATACAAAGAAGACCTATAGTTCGAGTCAATAGAATGAGGTATGACGAGACCAAAACAACCACTCAAAATTGCTAAACAAAAAAACCCACTACCTAAACTCTGCAAGGCTGTCTGCACAGGTATACCATGATACTCATGGAAACCTCTAAAATCCCTACCTCAAGAAGTGTGACCTCTGAACTGTCTCATACCAAAACACCTTCTTGGCGCCTCCATAAGATGCTAAAAGAATACCCTCAATCATCTTAGCATGATCCACTATACTTTAAAATAAAGCTCCATACACCACTATTTGAGTCATACCTAGTTAAAGAGAAACATCTAATCCATTGATTAACTTTTGAATCTTCTCAGATTTGGTAGTGATGCTAGCATAGGAATATCTAGATGAGAAATGAAATCATGCCTCATACTCTAGAACAGCCATGGAGCCCTGAACTGAGCGATCAAACTCATCTCTCATCTAATCCCTAGATGGTAAGGGATGAACCTCTCTAAGAAGCTTTAAAACTAATACCAAGTCATCTCAACTGAATTGACAGGTCTGCAACCAACAAGTGACCTCTACTAGTCTCTAGCGATATCTCTCAACTAATAACTAGTATATGTAATACCATATGACTCAAGCGAACCTAGGTTATGTAAATTCTCATGACGATAAATTAAGAAGCCATAGGTATCCTCGACTATAGCACCATCGAACCTAGAAGGACTGAAATAAGTGAATCTATCAAACCTCTTATAATCCTTAGAAGGCATAACTATACTTCCAATGAGAGAAAACTTGGTAAATATGGCTTGCTGAGATCCCACCTGAGGAGGAAACATAGGTGAAGATTGTACTCCTAACCTCAAAATACCATACTCAAATATAGGTTCTAAATAAGGAATAACACTTAGAGTCTATGGAGTCCCAAACACAGAAGTAGGTACAACTGAAGGATCCACACTTGAGACTGGAGGAACACCATAAGCAGACTCTGGCATAGATGGAGGTGTAATAGTTGGGACTAAAGAAACACCAGAAGTACCCAAAAGAGAACCCTCAAAATGGGTCAATAAATGAATCAACAACCCCTTTAAGATTGGGGTAGAAAAACTCGGTGGGATTGGATTATGCCCTAAATCTCCAATATTGTCAACTTGAGGCTGGAGGAAAAGTCCCCTAGCACTACTTCTAGATAGGGCAGATCCTCAAGCCCTTCCACTACCTCAAGCCTGTCCATGACTCAAAACTCGCCCTCTAGACTGGGTCCTCACCTTAGATGAAGGCTCTATATCTCTAACCTCATGACATCTAGTAATCACCATCTGCACTAAAAAGAGTGATGTAAGACTTAGAAAACAAGGTATGAAGAAAATCTACATGATAGGGAAAATAATATGGGAAATTTCCTAAAAACATCCTATATCCTCTTGGAGAGAGATACGGATGTCTACGTACTGATCCATGATATTCTATTGGATATCTTGTTCTTACACTATTGAGATTAATGAACCTAGATCAGATACCAATTTGTCATGACCCCAATTTCAAGGTTTATGATAGCACTCGTCTCGGCAAGCCTTGGCAAGCAAGCCTATCATCCAAACTGATACAAAGGCAAGTAATCACCAATACCCAAGGCAAGGCTTCTAGAACAAAGCTAAAACATACGAATATATAGTAAAAGTGGAAATACATAGTAGATGATACCCAACCAAATCTTAGAATTAGTGTCACAGTGTAAGAACTAACTAGTACAACTTGATATCAAAAATACATAAGGTATCCAAAATATGAATAACTTTGTCTTTGAACACAAATAAAGACATAGTCTAAATAATGAAAGACAGTAGTCAACTCCTGATGTAAGAAATCAGTTTCTTTCTCAAAAAGATTTAAATGTGACCCCAATCAACCAATGTAAGGCACATCGAACCTAGATCAATATTAAAAGGGCACAGTAGGGGTGAGTGCTGCCCACTTGTACTTAGTAGGTATCATAGGCTAAATAAGCAAAGTAGAAAATAAAGCATACAAAATACACACTAAGGGCACGTCAGCTACAATTAGAAAATATCCCAAACAATAGCCAAACCGTCTCCACTAATAGTTCTATAATTCTCACATACACCATAGAAATACTAGAGAGAAAATAAAAGTATACAGATATCACACACACAAATAAAAAAGTAAAAGTACACATAAACAGGTATCAATAATGGAGAAATAATACATCACAAAATAATACAAAGTAAATACAAATGTAATAGGGGTGATGATAATGATAATAATGATAATTATAATGATAATGCCCAAGGTTGTCGCACAACCTCCGTATACACCAATAGAGTAAAAGCTTCATGAAGTAGGACCTATTGGGGGGGGGGGGGTTGTCAACACATATAAAACCAATATCTAATAACAACATCCATATCTTACTTCTAGTACATCCTTCGATAGAGGGCTTTTAAGATGTCAAGTTTTCTGTTAGAAAAAGCTAGTGTGTCCAGTATTTCCATAGTGGGACCAATGTTTCATGAATGCATATGATATGAGGATGTGATGATCATAGCCAACTAGAAATGAGAATTTTCATATCCAAGCAATAAACCAACTATGTGAGCCAACATTCCGTTCTATATTTCCACCCGTCCATGAAATTGGATATGAACCATATGCCGGTAGAGTAAAATACATCAAAATACCCTATTGATACCACATTAGGCTCTTTCATTAAATAAGATACTACTAATTTTACATACATAAGGCCAGTAATGTCATATAAAACCCCACATGGTCGCACATAGAAAATAATGTTCAAAGTTCACAAAATAACATCAATATAAGCCCCCACACGGGAATAACATAATAGGATTGGAATTTCTATGATTATCTCCCTCACTCTTCAAATGATTTTGTACAAATATTTACTACCCAGACCAATCTGAAGAAAGTTAAGACATAACCTACTTCAAATACCGAAAACCGATCCATAAGTCTTCAATTTGGGGTTCCTAATCACTAATGATCAAAAAAACCAACTAAAACATAAAAATACAGAATCTGTGTATCAAAAGAAATCCAATGATATCCATATTGCATATTCTTAAGTTGGAGTCAAAATGGATTCTCAAAATGGGTTTTTGAAAAGGAAGAGTAAATCATAATTTATTTAAGAAACATGTTTTACCATACTCATAGGACTCCACAGCTAAAAACCTATGAAAAAATGAGTGAAAATGAGGTCCAAATAAAAGAAAACCCATTTTTGAACTTTACCAATAAAGATCCCAGAAATCCATTTTAAAAATCAAGAATTGAAGTTATTTTGGGGATGAAATTCAATGAAAATTGTTGATTATAAGATTAGAAATTCACCTAAGTGAGAACGGGTAGAAATAAGGGTTTAAGTTGGAGACATATAATTTTTAGGCCTTCCAAGTTGAAATCTCTAATTTCCCACTTTTAAATGTGTTACAACAAGTTTTAAAGATAAAATTAAGGGAATGTAATATAAATAGGTTTTTTGGTGCTTACCCAAGCTTAGAAATGGAGGAAATTGCTCAAAATCATGAATCCCTAAACTCTAAGTCTTATAAAATGGTGAATATGGTGGAATATAGGTATTTAAGGGACTTAGGCATTGCATACGTGATCACCAAATCACTTAAGTGACTACTGCTTAAGCGACTAGGTGTAACGTATGTGATACCTAGCTCGATGGCAGGTGTCACATAAGCGACCCTGTTTCGTGTAGGTGATTCCCACGTTAACAACCAATATATCATGTAAGTGATATTTGCATTTGGTCTGCCTGTCGCGTTAAGGATAACTAGTCATGTATGCAGGTGCACCAGCTGGAGACTTGGAGGATCTGCGGACCTCTCAAGATTCATCCAAAATCCTATAAATGTAAACAAACTATACTACCCTATCATATTCTATGCTCCAGACTTTGAAAAAACATCATTTTCACAAAGTTGACCCCCGAAACCTAATTCTACAACTATTTGAACCGAGGGTAGAAATGAGATATACAAACTGTAAAACCATACGAATAAGTTACCACCCTAAAATTGATGTTTCGGATCTGCTGGCATAGTCTGTTTTTCCATCAGATGCACAGATCAATAAATGTTGACCAAAGTCAACTATAAGGCTTCTCAAGCATCCAAAAACCATGATACCATATTAATCACACTAAAAAGCATCGAAAACCAAGCCAATCATCCTCACAACCCGTAAATACCACAAAACAACCAAGAGAAAGGGTAAAATGGTCAAATAATACCAAAATAAAAATTTCACATAAATCACCAAAAATTGAATCTTTACAAAATATCCCAAACTAAAAGAACTTTCATTTGCAAAAGAAAAGGATTTGAATGTACTTAAAGCATCGAATAGGTAAGGATATTGGGTCCACATCTTGCTTTTGATCTCGCAAATAGCCACCTCTACCAGGAGGTGCCTCCACTAAAACTTAACTAGTAGAATCTTTCTAGTACAAAACTGATGACATCACTAGCTAAAATGAGCACAGGATCCTCCACGAAGGTCACCCACTCATCCAATTGAACTGAGTCCCATCTAACCACATGAGAAGGGCCATGAATGTATCACCAAAAAATAAAAATGGAAAATGGAATAGACAATAGAAAAATTTAGGGTAACGCTAACTCATAAACCACTTCACCCATTGTGCAAAGAGTCTCAAAGGGTCTAATATATCTAGGGTTGAGCTTGCCTTTCCTTTCAAACCTCATCACTCCCTTTATGGGTGATACACAGAGAAATACCCAATCACCAACTCCAAATCTCAAGGCATAAAGCCTACGATCTGCATATACTACCTACTCTGATCTACCCTCAACTTTTCCTGAATCAACTTGACTCTATCCAACGACTCTTGAAGAAAGTCGGTACCACGAGGCCTGATCTTAAAAGTGCCAAACCACCCATTAGAGAACAGCATTGCCTACCATATAAAGTCTTAAGAGGTACCATTTAAATACTTGAATGATAGACATTATTATATGCAAACTCAACCAAAGCTATGTGTTGCTCTCACTTTTCTCCAAAATCCATAACAAAGGCTCGTAGAATATCCTTAAGAACCTAAATAGTCTACTCCGACTGCCCATCATTGTGAGGATAGAAGGTTGTACTAAGATTCACTTGAGTACCTACTCTTCCTTAAAAGCTCTCCAAAAGCTAGGAGTGAACACTAAACCTTGGTCTAAAATGATAGATATAGACACACCATGTAAATAGACTATCTTACTAATACCAATAGGGCTAACCTCTCGACACTAAAGGACATCTAAATAGGAATGAAGTGTTTTGACTTTCTCAACAAATCCGTAATAACTCAAATACCATTAGAACCATGAGAAATACAAGGCAATACACTAACAAAGTCCATAATAATCTATTCTTATTTCTACTCGATATTAGGTAACCTCTGAATCAAATTAACAGGTCTCTGATGCTTGGCCTTTAGCTGCTATCCACATAGGCTACGAGATACACAATATAATATATCTAACCTCATACCACTCTACTAATAATGTTGTCTCATATCTCTATACATCTTATATATACCCAGGTTATAAAATATCAGAAGTTGTGAGTATCATGACCTAATTTACGAGTCATGATGGCACCCACCAATTCCTACTAGTAGGTCAGCCAATACAATAACTCAGATTTAATGTAATGGGTTAATTTGGTAACAAAGGCACAACATATAAAAATTCAAGAACATCAATTATAAACATAAGGGTTCAAGATAAAATATACAATCATACAAGATACAAATCCTAAAACCTGGTAGAGCTAGTATAAGAGCAACTAACAGTATCAATATAACTCTAAGTCTAGAATAGTCAATATATCTTTCTCGAATACTAAAGACTGAATACAAAAGATAGAAGGAAATTAGGTGAATCAAACTCCAAGAGCTCACCCTATCTCTAGAAATCAATTTCTGCATGAACCATGATCAAAGGAGATAATTAATACTCGAATCTTTACCAAAAAGTTACAAAATATAGTATGAGTACCAAAACAATAGGTACTCAATTGGAATCATCGGTTGATTGAGCTAAACCATGATTAAAGATGACATATTACAAGATAATCATAACTAAGTCAAGGTACAGAATCGAACTTGAATAATCTCTAACGTCACTATATATAATAAGTAAGTAAATTGAAATAATAGTGTAACATAAAGCATCAATGCATGCCAATATCATCGTGCGTAACAAATACTAAATATCGTAGTAATAATATAACAGAAGGCATCAACACAAGCCAATATCATTGTACATAACAAGTATTAAAGATTAGAATAACAATAAAATAAAGGCATCAACACTTGTCAATATTGTTGTACATAACAAATAAATGATTCAAATCATAAGGCAACATAAGTACAATCACAAGCAAACACAACTACAAAGTTGGCACCCATACACCAACTAGTGCATATAGTAAAGAACTCACCATGACATCCCATACCAACAGAGAGTACACCTATGAGAAATGCACAGAAACCAATCAACAATAAATCCAAACTTTCTTATTATCCATTGTTTTCTACAACTTTTTTCAAACGACCATTTTCCAACATTCACAATCATCATCCATAATCATAATTGAATAACATATACCAATCAATCATAACTGTAACCATACCATCATATAGGCCTCTATCTTATTAACACACCATATTCACTTATTATTAGCTAACCAACATTTATTACTAGACCAATTTACTAACTAACCATCATATAACCTCTAGCTATAATCTATTCATTATTCATCACATAAATTCTATTCATGGGTCAACGACTAATCACCCTTCACTAACTAGACAATACCTAGCATCTAGCCAAGATTCACCACTAGGCCATGTCCATCAATTAACTGATACTTAATTCTGGCCATTGTGCCTTCACTGGTTACCATTTATCAATGACCGCTAATCACCATTAGTTCATTGTTCATCTATCAAATAACATTATTTACTATCTAGCATCATTAATCTATAAATCCTTACCTAACAATTAACCAACATCATAGACTTAGTCCCCAATAGCAACTAATTATCACTATCTCTAATACCAATATCACAGATCTCTATAATGAAATAATCATCATTATTATTAGCCATCAATGCCACTAGTCTTCTTCATCACTAAGGTTCACTAATATATTAGTCACTATTAGCCACTTAACCAATATCCACCACTACAAATCTTTTATCCATAAATCAAAAATGTACCACTTTATACCTTAACTCATTAAAATACTATAACTGACATCTCTAATGTCAACATAATTACCCAACTACACAAGAGCATGGATAAATATATAATCCACACATAGGACTATCTAGACTTTAATTGGTAGATGTACAAATAGGCATATTAATAATCATCCTCTAGACTTATCAAGCATTATCATATAAGTATATTATCTTCTAGCCTTGTAAGGAATCAATATAACATCACAATATTCTTTGGCCACATCGGATATCATCATATCATCACTATATCTTTTGTCTCTACCGAGTTTCAGCATATCATTGCAATATTATTTGGTTGTACCGGTTATCATCATATCATCATAATTTATTTGGATGCACCGAGTATCATTGACATGACCTGAACTAGGTCTTAGTCATGTCGGGTGTCTTAAGCCTAACCAGGACCAGAGACCACCCTCAATATCCAACAATAAACATCCTACACCCTATGTCAAATGAATTTTAAACATATAGCAAGATGAACAATCATAAACCAAATGCAAAAATCAAAGTCTATAAACCTATCCAATAGGTGTCAACACAATACCAATACCAATGCTAAGGCTAACACCAATACTGACACCGCCCATGCCCAAAGTAGTCACACAAAAACTATAACTGGAAACAAAGAACATCCGGTTGGGACATGACCCCAACCATAGACAAAACCAAAGGCTAAGAGATAACAAAAAGTATGAAAAGATATCCATAACATAAAAAAAAGTCTTCTGGAAAATGAAAGCTCACCACTTCAGTCTATCACAAATGTTGTCCCCAAATCTAAGTACTTAGTAGGAGGAGTAGCATGGCCAATTCCTACATCGTATGAGGATACAGACTTCGAAGATAGGTTAAAGGGTGAACGCTAACATATACTCATGAATAACGATAAAGAAATGCCATTATTCAAAACCAAAGTAAATATCCAAATACAGACACATTCATACATATATATATAGTATACCAGGAAAGGGAACTGGGTTTAGCATGCATTAAAAACTTTAACTTGGGTTGTGTAGCTTAGCCATCCTAAAACTACCCATGAGCTATATGGGTCCAGTGTTACCCCCTGAACGAGCCCCGGTATATGTAGGCACACGAACCCAAGATATCATAGGGGCTGGGGATTCTCGTGTACCCTTTGCCCTCTATGATGCATATCTATAAGCATAAACTTAAGGGATTCCCGTGTAACCCACAAGTATATGGTCACCATGAAAAACTCTCATATCTGCAAACATGAGTTCCTAGTGTTCGTCCATTGGATCAAACCTTTACAGTTAGCTACCACAACCCTTCATTATTGCCCAATTAAAACCTTTAACATATAACCAAACCACCAAATCCAAAAGTTAATTATAAAGTCATTATGAAGTAGTATTGTTATATCAACTATAGCTTGCAAGCAATGTCATTAGACACACCTTAGGGGATTTCCATGTACCCTATAGGATTTCTAATCAATCAAAACCATGGCCTCCAAGGCCTTTGTAAAGCATTTAATTAAATCAAACCATTTAGGGTTTTATTACCATATTATGCAATGCATGGTTTTCAATAAAAATCAAACCATGTAACAAAAATAGTCCAATTGGCATTTTAACAAACATGTTGAGGGAATAGAGTTTCCAAAACAAAAATCAAAAACCAACTTACCATTCCCATGGAACCATGTGTTCAAACCAATACTAATAACATGAAAACCATAGTTAAGCATGGGAAAACATCATCCAACCATTAGTAACCAAAAACCGCAAAACATATTTAAAAACCAACACAAACCCACAATCATGCCATGAAAACCATAAAGTAAAATATGTTTTTAGTTTGAACTAATAATGAGGAAGGAGTAACATGCCTTTGATACAAAATAAGATAGAGAGAAACTATTGTTGAGAGCCTTACTTGACAACCTTGAAAAAAATCTAGCCTCTTTTTAAACAATGAGCTTGAGAGAGATTTAAAAGTGTTTTGAGAGTGTTTGATGTGAGAATAGTAGGTTAATAAAGTCCATAGATGTTTTAAGACATGGGGTCAAAAGAAGTTAAGAGAGAAAATGTATAAAATACCCCCAACTTAAACTGTAAAAATTTTTGCAGGTAGGTACGATTTGGACCCCTCACTTGTACCTACATCATACGAGTGGTACCCTCAATTGGTACCTAAGCTAGAAATTTAGACTACATATTCTATCCAACATATGACTCCTCTTTCCCAAATCATACCATCACCATACGACAAGTACCCACCTAGTCGTACCCTAAGTAAAATGTCAAGTCTTGACAATGAACAATATATAGTTTGGCACTAAAATTCTGGTACCATGTACATAAGACTCGTATGGAGTCTTATTGTGCCTCGGATAGAAAACAATTAAAACCACACTGAGAAATATATGACCAACACCCCTAAACTATACATACATCATACGACAAGTAAGTATAAGTCGTATGATGATCAGAAAGCTTAAATTCAGGAAATATATAAAGATCAAAACTCATGGTGTTTCAATAATCATATTATCACAATATCCTCTGTCCTTGTCGGGTATCAACATGTCATCATCATATCCTCCGATCTTATCGGGTATCATTATCACATTATCATTCCTTCTGCCTTATAGGGTATCATCATAACATTACAATACATTAATTTATATATTTTATATAGAACAAGCCCCACAAGGGCAAAAGTAAATGACAAGACCCATGAGGGCTAAAATAAATAGATATAAAGAAGTGCAAAGAAGAGCATACCTCAATAACCCAACATTCATCATTAATGTCACTTTATTAGTAGATATATGTATATGTAACATGAATATTATAAACTATCATTGGGTTTTTTCTCGAGGTTTATATCTTTAATACCAACATCTTCCCTTTGTATCATCCAGAGAGATAGGCATATAGATGTGTATAAGAATGGAAAAAGCATTAGCATCAGTAATCATATAAGGAAGTATTATGAGTTCGAGCAAAATCTATAGAATATCTTGACATATAGTCAATAAGTATGCCTTATAGCACCTTTAATATCATCATCTTCAATAATGACAATATGTAATATTTCCAACATAATTATTAGCGTAGTTATTAAGCATGATCATAATAAAGGAAATATTATTGTTAACAGCCTAAATACTAGCCTAATCAACGACTTATTCAAGATTATAATCAAGGGTTATCCTTACATAATCTATAATCTAGTCATTTAGACCATGAGCATAACCATAAGTGAAATCATGAACAAGGGCCCATTAGTAGTATATACATTGGCTTACCATTGGCCTAAAGGTAATTTATGAGTAATATGAGCAATAGCTAAAGCAAGACATAATCTATAGCTTGTTCAAAGTGTGGTCACCAACATTATATATGGCTTGGGACATATTATAGTCAAGGGCTCAATCAATAACACATTTATTATCCCAAATAGTGGTTAATCACAATCATATAATTAATAGTATGACATAAGCTTTGGCCAATAAAACATACAAAGGCATAATCACTTGGGCATTACTTTGAATTCCATTCCTCATAAACAACTAGAACTAAGAGTAATCAATATTGCCTCAAAAGAGCACTTGCTAGTCAATTATTAAGTGTGGGGGTGCAAGAGAACTAATCATAAGATTTACCTTAAGATGGGTCAACAAGCCCACATCTAAATCCCCGAATGCATTCTAAGTCAATTCTACCCAAGCCTAGGCCATGGTATCTTAATCAACTCTTAGATGTATAGCAAGCCTCCATAAAACCCTAAGGTAGATATTCTACTCAAGCACCTTTACTAGGTGCAATGGAACTAAGTCAACCTTCACTAGTATTAGCAACTAAGGCTAACTTATTATAACTATGAGCAACTAGAGAATTTCACCTAATATTGAGTATTCTAAGGCATTCTCGTGCTGAACATGAGTAATGAAGTTTATTACACCTATGTTAAAGAAAAACAAGTTGAGCTTTTCAACTCTAAGAATCACATAACGTAAATGGTCCAACTAATCCAAGTCTTGAATTTCATCAATCCAATACTTAGAATCCATCCAATCTAACAAAATATCACAACTATAGCAGAACATCACTCTGTCTAACAACGGATAAGCCCAACCTACCTCAAATCTAAGGAAATCTCCTGAACCGCTAAACCTTCACCTTTCTCTTTTGAGAATATTCTTCAAGGTGCCAAGCAATCAAAAATACAATATATACATCATTACAAGAATATTAATACCCATATTGCTCCATTGTGCTTCAGGTCCAATACAAAATCAAAAACCCAAGTGGGTCTCATGTACGAAAAGCAAATTTTTGAGACCAGCCCATTGTTCATTCATCTTTGGGAAATTATAAACCTTAAAAAGTAGGTGAAAACCAAGCTTATTTAGCCTAAAATCATGCCCTTACACTATTTGGGGTTTTAGTCAATAATTCCAAAAATTTAAACATGAAATGGAAGGATTCTTACTCAAATCTATTGTTAATCACAAAATTATATGCAATCTAAGCTCCCAAGAGGTACCCAAGAGTCAATTTAAGGTTAACACACCATTCTAGGGTTCCTAAGTCTCAAGAGTCGGTGAGAATGCCCAAAATATGGCCTATATGGCCATTAAATACACTTCCTAGGTAAAATGTTAGAGTGATCGCCATCCATGGACCGTGATCATGGCATGGCGATCGCCATTCATGCTTGTGCGATCATGTCATCCTACCTTTGCACCAGGTAACAACTGAAACTTTGAATTTCTTCCAAGTCTTGGTCTATGCCTCAGGATTTATTCAAAATTTTATATAAGCAATTAAACCATGTGTCCATACTAAATCAACGTTCCAAACCAATAGGCAAAGTCGGATTTTCCATCCATTGTTATTTTGTCCAAATATGGGCCCCACACCTTAATTTTCAATTTTTTAACTTTCGGATCGATAGGTCAAAATGAGCTTGGGTGTGTTGGGACCAAAACCAAAGGTTTACTTAAAGTAAAATCAATATTCTAGAGCTATTGGTGTAGTCAGAATTTCTATCCGAGATTGTTTTACTAAAGCTTCACTCGATGGCCATTTGGAACCAGTAAAGACTTCTAAATAGGGAGTTGACTCTAAAAAACAAATGAACTACCAGGCAATGAAGTATCAGTTCTAGCAAGTCATAAATGACTTGCGAAAGCTATAAATAAGCTCTAGTGGTTAAAATAAGCAGAACTATGGGAAATGATCTAGATGGTCATTATAGTGAGCCTTATGCAAAATCAACTACATCAAGTCATCAAATCCTAGAACACAAATATGGCTATCAAATGTCAAGACACCCTTAGAATCTATGCTACCCCTCTTACACTGACCACTTAACACCTAATCATGGATGATGCAAAGCTTTTATCCTCAAACTGAAGATGTTAAATCTACTCAAATAGCAAAGACCTCACTTTAAAACTAGTAAAGAGCCTACTAGGGTCTAAAATATCTAGTCGAACCATCAAGTTGGCTAATAACTGAATGTCCCATGCTTATGGCCACTGAAATACTAAAACGCAAGCCAAGATAACTTTGCTCACCACCTTCTAGCTTAAGAAGTCAACCACCATATTTGCCTTGATCAGAAGATAAAAGATCGAGATGTCATAATCCTTAAGTAACTCCATATACTTACATTTTCTAGAAATAAGCTCTCTTTGGGTCATAAGATATTGAAGACTACAATGATATGTGAAAATCTCACAATGCACGCCATAAAGATAATGCCTCCAAATCTTAAGCATGAAAATTACCGCCGCGAACTCCAAATCATAATGGGTTAGTTGCATTCGTGCACCTTTAACTGTCTCAATGCATAAACAATAACGTGACACTATTGCATTAATACACAGTGAATACCTCACCCTCAACAGGACGAACCAAAATAAAGTTAAAGTAAGAAATACCTTGATCTTTTCAAAGCTTGACTCACACTCTTCGAACCATCAGAAAGAAACCTCTCTTTGAGTCAATCTGGTCATCAGAGCTGCAATGGTAGCAAAACTCTCAATGAACCACAATAGTAACTGTCCAAACCAATTATGCTATGAACCTCCAAAGGAGGTGTAGGTTTACCCAATCATGAATAGCCTCAATCTTTGTTGGACCTACCATAATCCCTTTCTTAGGCACCACATGCCCAAGGAGTATCATTGGCTCAAGCTAAAATGCTTACTTTGAAAATTTGGCAAAAATCATAGGATCTCACAAAGTTCGAATCACAATCCTAAAATGTTGCATATGCCCCTCTATAGTCCTCGAATACATAGGGATGTCATCAATAAACACAAGTACAAAAGAATCCAAATAAGTCTAATACACAATTTAGCAAATCCAAAAATATGGTTGTAGCATTAGACAATACAAAAGACATCACTAGGGACTTATATTGACCATAACAGGTCCTAAAAGTTGTCTTCAAGATATCCTCAGCTTGAATCCTCAATTGATCGTAACCAGACCTCAAATCAATCTTAGAGAACACCACTGCTCCCTGAAGCTGGTTAGATTAATCATTAATGCGAGACATAAGATATTGATTCTTTATTGTGAACTTATTAAGTTTCCTATAATCAACACACATATGCATGTAACTAGCTTTCTTCTTTACAAACAACACATTAGTTCCCCAAGGAGACACACTTATTCTAATAAAATCCTTAAGAGAAAAATCCTAAACTTGAGAATTTAGCTCCATAAACTTGGTAGAATCCATACTGTAAGGTGCCATGGAAATAGGTCAGGCGCCCAACTCAAGATCAATAACAAAATCAATATCATGCTTAGGAGGAAGACCAGGAAGATCAGCACAGAAAACATAAAGAAACTCATAAGCTACATAAATAGATTCAAGCGATAGACTCTCCCCAATAACATAATAAGTATAAGCAAGATAAAACTCATAATCCCTCAAAACAAGCCTCCTCGCATGAATATATAATATAATCCTCATTAACTGATGGATAATTTCTCCCTGCCACATGACTGGGGCTATACCAGGCATGGTGAAGGTAATGGTCTTGGCAAAACAATCAAGAACCGTATGATAGTAAGATAACCAGTCCACATCCTGAATCATATTAAAATCAACCATGTCTAAATAATAAGATTACCATGAGTATAAATCTCTCAAACAGTCACAACACATGTTCAGAAAACTCAATTCACTACTAAAGAAAACTCAATTCATTACTAAAGAATCACTTATGGAAGTAGATACACATAAACGAAAAGATAATGAATCACAATAAAACTCTAACCATAGAGCATAATAAGAAGACACATAAGAATAAGTAGGTCCTTGGACAAAAAAATCAAAAGCTCACTGATGGCACACAAATATTATACTTGTAATAATGACATCCAAATATTCAGCCTTGGGTCTAGCAGATATGGCATACAATTGACTAAGCTCACCATTTTACTGGGATCCTAATCGTTCTCCTATCCTACCTTCATGAGAACCTCTATAAGAACCCTAGGGACCACTCGTAAGACCATTTATACCATCTTTAGCTGGGGGTGGAATTCCTTAAATCAATGGAATACACTAAAATAAAGGAACCATTGCTCCATAACTGGGGCACTCTCTCAAAAAATTAGCAAAAGCTCTAAAACCATAACATACCCCAGGTATTATACCAAAAAAAGAATATTTGGCTGACCCAAAATAACCACAACAACTATAATAGATATAATACAAACCCCTCGATGATAGACCATTACCCTAGCCAAGACGGTCACAAAAATTAGACTGGTCTCCATCGGTAATTGAAAGAGCAATTCGATGGGACTACTAGATAGACCCTAAAATTGGTATGACTAATGTGGAGGGTACCGACCTTGAAAAGCACTAACTTTGAACTATGAGCCACTACAGCTCCCGCTAAAACTACCCTAATATTATGGCCTCTTATTTTTATCCCTTGGGTTTTGTGATATATATCTTCCATAGCCTGAGAATGATAAAAAACTTTGGCAAAAGACCTTCCCAGAACAACCATATTCTATGTAGACTTATAAAGAAGAAGTCATAATACCCAAATAAATCATTAAACTCCCTCATATTCAATAGTCAGAATAGAAGTAGCGTGTCTAGAAAAATCATAAAATTATGATTCGTACTCAAAAATTGTCATGGATCCCTATTCCAACCTTGAGAACTTATCTCTCAAATGAACCCTGAAACTTTGAGCCATATACTTCTCTAAGAAGATCTTAGAGAATTGAGTCCATATCAATGGGGAAGATCCAGTTAGCTTGGAATCAAGATGACCTCTCCACCACTATCAATATGCCAAGTCCAACTAAAAAGTATTGTAATCCACACTATGAGTCATAACTATGCATAAATTATGGATCACAACCTAATAAACAATTAAGAACTCATGTGTATCCTCTCCCGGTACTCTAGAAAACCTAAGTAAAGCTAATTTCAAGAACTTACCTAACATATTCTTCCTTTTAATAGACATAGCAGGTTGGAAAAGCACTTACTGAGAAACTATCAATAGGGAAGCTACTTGTGTAGAAGGGACATTAACTCTAAGAGCCATAACTATATTCTATGCCCCTACCTCAGTACAATTTTGATACATAGACCGTGCACTATCTGATAGTACACCACCAAGAAATCCTAAAAAGTTCAACTAAAGCATCCCTGAGAACTAAAGAAGAAATAAACCCCTGGTAAAGCCTAGTTTGGTCCTTGGCTCACTACTGGCTGGGGCAGAAGAATTTTTGGCTCTAGGATAGTGATAGGGACTGGTGAAGGCCCTTTATCCTGGCCCCTAGATGGGGATACATCCCTAGGGTATCTATGACCTCTAGGTCATCTATGAATAGAAATAGAATCCATAGGCTCAGTCTTGAGACCCTTATCTCATATAACAATAACACATATCCTAACTATCTTTGATAGAGTAAAACCTAAGGAATGATTTAAAAACTAACTCATAATTTTAGCACAAAATGAGTGGAGAAAGTAAAGAACACCTAAGAATATTCTATATCCTCTCACAGATAAAAAACAAATGTTATCATTCTAATCTATGGACTCTACTAAACACTTAATGTTGTACCAACAATACTAGTGAAACTTATGCTTGATACCAATTTTTCATAACATAAATTATGATTCATGATGACATCTACTTTATCCTGCCAGTAAGTAAGTCAAACCATATCCCAAAGCTATAAGCAATAGGCTAACTTTGTCGAAAATAGCTAAAAAGCCAAAAATTAGCAGTTAATAAGTTAAAAACCAATAAAGCAATTATAAAAGTCAATAGATAGATAGATAGATAAAAGGGTCAACAACCATCCCAAGACTCAATAATGTCGGTATAAGAGCTACTATAAAAATAAGTATTAAATAGTCAAATATGAATAGTCAAATATAATCAGTCTCAAAATAAAAGACTAGACCCAGATAAATAGAAGAAAAAAGGGTAACTCTGACTCTAAGAGCTCACCCCAATCTTAGAAATCAACCCTGCATAAGCTTTAAATTACTGGCAGCTACTAGTACTTAGTGCACCAAAAAGGTACGAAAGTATAGTATAAGTACCAAAACCATGTGTACTCAGTAGGCATCATCGACCGAGTGAGCTATAACATAATATAAATAAGATAACATACAAGATAAAGTAAACTAAGTCAAGGTAAATGTCAAACCTAAAAATAAGATCCAACATTGTGGTACATGAATAAATAAATACATATGAAACAGTAATGCAAGGATCACACAACTATAACTAGAAGATTAGCCCTGATAATCCAATAAGTGGACAAGTAAATAACCCAATGCAGGCTCCCTAAGCCTAAAGGGTACAATTAAGGGAAATAAACAACCACAATTTAGCAATTACCATGCCATAACCGACAATCTATTCGAACTATATCATTTTATAATTACCTCCCAAAATGTCATACTTGAACTGGAATTTAACAAAATCATTATTATTATCATTCTCTAGAATTGAATCAAAACTCATTTGATCAACATCATTATCATATGCTAGACTTGAACCAAAACATATATTATCAACATCATCATTATATGTCGTACTAGAATCGAAACTCATATAACATTATAATCATTAATTTTTTTAACTCAAATAGGGACTCATATATTATTAGACCATATAAAAAACCTACAATCATAAGTCATATCCTTAAATCACAACTATTATCCATCGAAACTTACCCAAAATTAGCACTAACTCTAAATTGCCTAACTTTCATAATCAATAAGTATCTAATATATTCAAAGTCCAAAAATAAGAATTAATGGGTATATCATGCATAAGTAAGTATACAAAAGCTAACATGAGTCTTGGCCTAAGGTGGGTCGGAGGGGCCCACTTCAAATCCCCAAAGTCAATTTAAGGCAAATTCTGCCCCATACTAGGCTAAGGCATCTAAACTTATTCCTAGATATTAATTAATCCATAAATAGCCCTAATATTCAATTTACCCTACACACGAGCAACCAAGTCAATTACGCCTAAATTACGATTTCAAGCTAGCCTAATTAGTCCAGATAAACCAAATATTATCAATCATACCTCCAACAGCTAAATCTATCCTATATCTTGCATAATATTATAATATTAATATGAAATAGCTCAATCTATGAGGAGGGTAAAGATAGCCTACTTGGACGCCGAAGAAAAGTCCGAAGAATTTATTAAACCACCGATTTCCCTTTTCGAGAAGCTTCTTCAAGGTGCCATGCTATCAAAAAATACAATCTACTCATAAAAATAATAACAGTGATATCCATAATGCACTATTGTTCTTTGGGGCCCATTTATGAAATGGTACTTTTGAAACCAACACAACGTTCTCAAGGAACATTTACCCTCTAAAATGGGTGAATTTTGAGCTCTAATAATTCTATAATCAAGCCACCAAGATTCTAGTGGTTTAAAAAAAATGAAGGGATTAACAATGTAATTAATGGATGCTTACCAAAAATTCAATGAAGAATTGCATAAATTAATAATACCAAAGTCTCATGATCACCCACAATTGGTTCTCCTAAATTTTCCCCATTTTTGGGGTTCATATTGAGAATGGGTGAAAATGGTGAAATTTGGGCTATGTGGGATATTTATACCCTTCACAAGCCCATATTTGTCACTTAAGTGGACATCAGGCCGCTTAAGTAAATATCTCTTCAGCGACCAGGTGTCGTCCTCACGACACTAGAAGCCTCAAAATTTATTGTTTAACTGACACTGGTATCACTTAACATTCATTTACTTATGCAAAATCTACTTTGCTTATACGATACCAGTTGGCCAAGCCAGGTCGCTTAAGTAGTCGGTTGGTTGCATAAGCAATTCACCAGACACTTTTCCAAGTCTCCACCAACCCCTCAATATTTATTCAAAAACTTGTATATGCAAATAAACTATGCTACCCTATAAAATTCAATATTTATGACTCAATGGCGCACTTGAAATTTCCATCCAAGGTTATTTCAATGAAAAGTGAGTCCCGTACTCACTTGCTATTTTTCTTAACCTTCAAAAATAGCCCAAAATGAGTTTTCAATCCTTGGACACAAACCAAGAGTTCACCCAACCTAAAATAAATATTTTGGAGATATTAGAATAGTCAAAATAGGCATACAAGGTTGTTTCATAGAATTTTTTGCCTGGTAGCGAATATGAACCAACAAAGATTTCAAAATAGGGAATTGGCTCTAAAAAATAAATGAATTGCCCTATAATTCAACTATCAATTCCAGCAAGTCATAAATGACCTGGTAAAGCTATAGAAAAGCTTTAAATAGCTAAAATGAGTGGAAATACAGAAAATGACCTAGAGGGTCGTTACACATCCTTACTTAAAAAATAAATGAGGATGTAATCTATGAAGGCTATAACAAATATGTCCATGTACTACTTGGACACCTTGTTCATCAAGTCCATAAAAACTACTAGAGCATTCATTATTCCAAAAGACATACAACAAATTCAAAGTGACCATACTGAGTTGTAAAGGTGATATTTTAAATGAGACAGTCTCTAACTCTGAGTTTATAATAGTGTGATAGTTGATGATAGTAAGATTTGAGGTTTGTCTTAGAAAAGAAACTTTCACCCTAAAGTTGTTCAAACAAGTCATCAATCCTGGGGATGAGATACATATTTTTAATTGTGACCATGCTCAATTAGTGATATTTGATGCAGAATCTAAGAGAATCATCTTTCTTTCACATCAAAAGAATTTGAGTGCCATTTGGTAAGGGGTTCGTCCTGATTAAACCTTTATCTAAGAGGTACTTTATCTATTTCATCAAATCTTTAGGCTCAACTGGGGTTGTTCTATAGGTTGGAATAGAAATAGATTAGGTATCTTGAAGGATATCTAGTCTAAAGTCAATTTTCCTTTTGAGAGAAACTCTGAGTAGGTCTTCTGGAAATATTTTTGGGAATTCATTTACCACAGAAACTAACCCAAGAGTTGGGATTTTGGATTTTGAATCCTTAACCTAGAAAAAATGGTAGATACACCCTTGAGAGATCAACTTTCTAAACTTAAGGTAAGAGTTAAGCCTATAGGCATTGAGGTACTACCTTTTCACTATATGACTGTCTCATTTAGAAACTAAAATTAGACTACTTTGTTTCTATAATCAACTGAGGTAGAGCAAGAGTGAAGCCAATCTATACCATGATTGACATAAAATGTGACAATATCGAACTCTATAAGATTAACTTAGGTGACTTTTAGGGAAACTGTAACTGGTCAATTTTTGTATACTTGTTTTCTTATGACTAAGTCACCAACTAGATTAGAGACTATGATAGGTTATGATAGGATTTTGGGACTGACACCAAACTCTACTGCTATATAAAGAGTTATAAAAAAAGTGTAGCTCCAAGATCTAATGACGCATAAACATGAATGTGAAAAACATGTAACATACTAGTGACTACCTCAGGAGAACCCTCCTGATCCTGTCAAGTTTGAAGGGCATAGAATCTATTGTAATGCTATCCACCAGCTAAATTAGACAAGGCACCCAATTGAGTAGGGAAACCTGTGGGAATTGCTGAAGAATTTGATTGGCTTTGCTAACGGGTATCTTAACCTTTCTAATAATTCACTGGATATTCCCTTAGCATGTAGCCTGGTTTCTACGACACTTATTTTCTACTGGGTTGTCATGACTATTATTCATATTGCCCTCAAAATCAGAGTCAGGTGCCCTATAAGGGTGATCCTACCTAAACTTAGGCATTGAGGCACTAAGAGAAGATGAGCTAGTAGTTGAAGATTTTTGTCAAAATTGAGAATGGTTTCTACCATCTAACCTTTGGGCGCTCTTTTTCCCTCTTCTTTTCCTTAAATTTTTTTCCTCTATCTACTTATCATGGACTATCAATTTGTAGATGTCCATTTCCCACACCAATATGGTATTCTAGCACTCCTTTACCATATCCTCTGAAATACCAAACATTAACTTTCTCATGCAGTCCCTATAATTAGAAACTATAGCTAGAGCATACCTCACCAATTGAGTAAATTTGAGGAAATATTCCTGTATAACTCATGCTACCCTAGATCAGATTTATGAACTTCTTTACCTTCGCATCCCTCAACTTAAAAAAGAAAACTTATCCAAAAAATATAACTACAAACTCACCTAATTCTATCAGTTCTATGTATTTACCCTTATTCTCCTTCCACTATTTGTACTAGACATGAGCTACACCTTATAGTTGATATGTATCTAGGTCAGTGCTCTCGGCTAGGGTAACACCTATAATTTCTATAACTTTTGGAATACTATCCAAGAACTCCTATGGATATTCCACTAACTTAGGAAAAAAAGCACTAGAGGATACATCTGAGTGAAGTCTCAGACTTTTATTGTTGTTACATTTGCTGCTGGGCTAGCTAATACCATGGTAGGTTGGATATTAAGAGAAGTCATGAACTGGGATAAGGCTATAAAATCATCCCTAAATTTTGCATGGGAGAGTTGTTTGTTAATAGGGTTTTCTAGATCTAGTGATATTTTTTGATACTCCACTTTACTCTTATTTCCACTCCTCCTTTTATTTGTCCTCTTTAGAGTCATATTCAGTAAATGCAAAGAGAATAAGTTATAAGAATTTTTTAATAGGGCTCATACTCTAGCATATGACATGAGCATGAAAGAAGGAAAACTTTTCCAAAAATTTCTAATAGGGTCTCGCTCATATGTGTGGCACATTTTACACCCATGAATAAAACTCTATTTAATGCAGATTTCAGACACCCTAGGATACTTCAACTTGTTCCTCTGATACCAAGTTTGTTATGAAACTAGACTATCCTCTAGTTGTAAAATGGTTCTTATAATCACAAGTGACTCCAAGCTAACCCATGGCCTAGGAAAACACTAAGAAATATAGTTAATAGTAGATAAAATAACAATGCAAAAGCTAAACTTGAAAAATATAATAAATATCTAAAGGAAATCAAAAATATCGCTAAACAAGTCTGATATCAAAACCAAACCTCTAACTATATATATCAAAAAAGTATCTACTATGATGAGTTGCTTGGACAAGCCCCCCATCTAAATCTAACTATCTAAGAACTAGGAACGCTAAAGACAATATGAAATAAAAATGGGACTCTAGTCCTTGCATGATGAAGACTCACCAAAAATGCTAATGCTTATATGAGATAAGATCTTCCTAAGTGCAATTAGGATGCTGAGCGTCTAAACCTGTATTATACGATAATATAATATAAGAAAAGTATGTGATCAGTACTTTGAATGTACTGACTATGTGAGATATGAAAAACTAACATGATCTGAACATGGAACATATAGCATGATAACTAGTGCAAGACTAAGTAATAAGCATATGTTATAAACTAAATTGAATAACTAAAATACAAGGTTATGGCAAAATCTAAAATATGAGCTATAACTATGGACTGTGGGGGCTTCTAAAAACTGATATATCCTAATATGAGCTAACGGGGGTCTAACCTTTAACCCTAGCTGGAAGGGTTTTTAGTACCTTGGTAAGGGTACGACCATAGACTAATGTGGATCCACTAAGATTATGTCCAAAAGGACTAAGGTGTCAATCTTGATCTGAGGTGTGACCCTTTAGAACCTAAGATGGTGTTGTAGTTTTAGGACTTAGGGACTTTTACTAAAGTTCTCAATCTAATTGGTGGATGAGCCTTCATCTTTGCACCTGCTTGGCACTAAGTACTCCTCCCAACATCATGACATTAGTAAATCTATATTGCCCAATGATGGTAATAATCTAATAATGGAAATAAATATATTATCTAATAACAATAAAAACAATTAAAATGGGGGAATATAACATTCCATAGTATATTCATAAATTGATTGAATTATTAAAATTTAATGATTCAGGTCCAACAATCATAAGTTTTACCATTTGACTAGGTTTAAGGATCATGGTAAAATAAAAACACAAGAAATTTATTTCAAATGAGAATTATTATGACACTAAGAAAATAAAATATCAAGGAACCTACCAATACCCATACCCTAGGTTGTGAAAAATGGAATTATGCAAGAAAATTAAGTTAACCTTGGGACCTTATTGGTGAAATTTAATCTATTGATGAAGCCCACATACCTAGAGATGAGAACTCAAAAGAATTCCTTAGAGTTAGATGCCTGAGGAAGATAAACCCTAACTGGCTTTAAGAAAAAAAATTAACTTGGAATGACCCTTTTGGTCATTTCTCATATTTCCTCTCATATTTAATATTTGAGCTTCTCAATGTCTTCCCTAAGTCATTTATGACTTACTGGGACTGAACTTTTGGTTACTTGGTAGTTCGTTTGGTTTTTAGAACCAATTCCCTGTTTGGAAGTCTTCATTCATTCAAAATGGACACTAGGTAAAAACTTTAGTAAAATGATCTTGTATACAAATTTTGACTGTGACAATAGCTCTAGAATATTGATATTAGTTTAGGTAGACCTTAAGTTTGTGTCCCAATGCTCTCAAGCTCATTTTGACCTATTAGTCAAAAAGTTGGAAATTTATAAAAATGGGTGTAGAACCCATATTTGGTAAAAAATATCTTTTATTAAAAATACAACTGTTCCAACGTATTTAAAATATTGAATTTAGTGTGGTTGCATAGTTCATTTGTGAAAATCAAATTCCGAATGAATCCCTAGGCATCATTGCAAACTTGGAAAAATTTCTAAGTTGCTGGTACTGGTGTCATGGCAATCTCTCAAGGATCACTAATATCACACTATGGAGATTGTGGTAAGGCCTATTAAAATTGTAACATGAAAATTATAGTCCTATTGACGACAATCGCAATATCTTTTTGCCTAAAAGGTCTATTTAAATAGGGCCCAATGTCGGGAATTTGGGCATATCCTCTTAATACTTGAGACCTAAACACCCTAAATGGGTATGATGACTCAAAATTGAGTCCTTTAGGTGTATTTGTAGTTTTATAAACATCTTTTATCATGATTATCATCAAAATTAATGTAAGATTTTATCACATTATAGATAAATTTCTTGGTTTTTAACCAAAACCCCAAATTCACTTACGGCTATATTTTAGACCAATATTTTCTTGGCTTACACCTATTTTTTAGGTTTTTGATTCCATATTATTGATATCATATTGGTTTGGCTTTGAAAACATATTTTCTATAAATGGGACCCACTTGAGGTTTTTGGTTTCATTTGTGGACCCAAAGCACAATGGTGCAATATGGGTATCATTATTCTTGTATGGATGAGTAGATTATGATTTTGATAGTATGATGGCATTTTTGGATTGTGAATTAAAGACAACCATGTGTTGAATGATATAAGGTTTTTCGTTTGGCTTTATGATAGGCTTTCGTCTACTTTTCTTCATATATGATGTGTGATATATATTGTGTATGAATATAAATGCTAAGATTTATTATGAGTAGAATAACTTAGTCTTAAATATTTACCTTTGGAAATTAGATAAGGGTTTTGGACCCATAAGGTGGTATGTTTATGACCTTTTTAGAATCCAATTACCTTCTTCCAAGATTGGACTAATTTATGGCATGGATATGATGTGATGTTAGACTTGGTATATGGTTTTGGCATTAGAAGTATGGTTAGTATATTTGACCTTAGTTGGGCTGGCCTAGTAGATCTTGAAACCTTGATTTGGGTAAAATTAACTTAAATGCCCATGTTTCTAGTCAAAGTTCCATCTTAGGTTTGGTTATGGTTGACTTGACATCTAAAATTTGAACTAGATACCTTATCCCAGTTTGGGGTATAAGTAGCCTAAATATGGAAATTGAGGATTAGAAGTGGGATCGTCCGGCCCACCTTAGTCCAAGACTTATGTTAGCCTTCAAGGACTTATTTATGGATGTTAGGCATAGTTGGGACTAGTAAACTTAGTGTAAGGTTACTTGGTGGTTTTTCGATTAGTGATGATATTTTCCCCGGATAATTTCTAATGGCTTATGGACATGATATCCCTTATAGAAATGATATTGGACCATTAGAGATGTTATTTTCTCTTAAATATGATTTTAGCCTTTAGAGATATTATTCCTCGTAGATATAATAATTGGCCTATAGAGATGATATTTCTCATAGTCATGATACATGACCTATAGATACAAGATGCCTCATAGATGTGATATGCCTCGTAGTTATGAGGGATTCTTATTGATAGATTATGCCTCCAAGAAGTGAGACACCTCTTATATGTGAGATGATTATTGATATGCTTTATAGCTTATAGAAATGTTATGCCTCGTGCTTACACTATGGCCTATAGCTATGATATGATTTATATATATAGGATTATTGGTATGAGATCCGATACGTATACGGGTCTAAGGTAGTGATTATAATGTCGTAATTATCTTGGACACATTATTAGCTAAGGGACATGTTATGATATGAGTTGATCATCCGAGAAGTGTTTCTCCTTGCAAAGAGTGTGATTGTAGTTTATGAATATATATATATATATATATATATATATATATATGAATATTGATATACATCTCTCTAATATGGGACAGAGAAAGATACAATATGATATTTATGACTCCAATGTTTGAATACTGGTTTTGGAATGCATAGATTTGGTACGTTCATGCTCGTTGTGTTAATGATTGATACAAATTTGATTAGATTATAACATTATTATGGTTTTCACTAACTAAGAGTTATAGCTCATAATGTATTTCTTTATAATAATAGATGGCACTTTAATGAATAATTTATAGATAAAAGAGGTTAATAATGATATTTTAAAGACTTGACCGAGATAAGTTTTGATCTATGATTTGATACTACTAATTACTCTGGTCATCAAAGATTTTGACCCTTTCTACACTTTAAAATGATTAGTCCTGAAGATTATTTTGGGTGATGGATTTACGAACATACATTTTTTTAGCCACGGCTTGAGTCTATGCACCTACTATATATATATATATATATATATATGCTTATTGATAATGTGATATGGATTATAAATGATGAATTATGGACATATACTCTATATTTCTTATCTTTGCATGATCATTTACTTTACCCCTCATAGGGCTTGTCTTTACTTTAGCCCTTGTGGGGTTTGCACTTGACTTTAGCCCTCGTGGGACTTGCACTTTACTTTAGCCATTGTAGGGCTCGCTCTCTATTATTGATATTGATTTAAATATTATGATAATATGACGATATTCGATAAGTTCAGAGGATATTATGATGATGTGATGATACCCAGTAAGGTTAGAGGATGATTATGATGATAATGGCTGTGATACTGATGGTTATGATATCATGGATTTTTTTGCATTCAAACTTATATGTGCATCGCCTATCACCCATACGCGCCTATGTCTATCAGCTGGTATGGGATGACTATATAGATATAGGTGATGACTAATCCTTGTATTATTGCATATTGATTGAACCGTTTAATCCTGAGGTAGTAGGGGACACATAGGCTCCTCTATGTACTTAATTATCCAAAATAGCCGGTTACTACCACTATTATTAATATTGTTATTATCACTATTATGATCGTTGTAATGTCTAGCTTATGATAGATTTGTCATTGATTCGGTATTATGATTTCAGGTATGATTCTAGCCTCTTCTATCTTACGATTTCATTATTATGCCCAATAAATTCCAAATGAGAAAAATAGATTAGAAACCCGGAGTATGTTAGTACTAAATCCTGATAGAATTATAATAAGGCCTTAAAATGGGGACATAATGATATAGGATGTTCTTCGAGTTAACCTTTTAATTGTATATATATAGATCAAGATATATGTAGCTATGGTATTACTGTATATTACTTCTTTCATTATTCATACTGTATATTCATTTTGTGGCCTTGTATATTTCTATATAATCTTCTTTCATCCTTTATTCATATATTGGCTATGATACACGCATAGTGTTGAGATTTCTGAGTATGGATGGAATAGGATAGTTCATCCTCAATACTTTCTTAGCCTTATTATATTAGTCTATTGGACATGAATAGGATAAGCTATCCTTATTATCTCATTGGCTATTTTGTGGTTGCTAAACATTAGGTGTAATATCTATTTTATTGATACGTTATATATATCTACTTTATATTTGGAGCTCAGTTTGTAATGTACCATTTGTTGGTACTCATACTATAATTCTGCAGCATACAGATCATAGTACGAGTTATCACTATTGATGTGTGTGTCGTGGAATGAAACCGTGGTTCGAAGACTTAGAGTGATTTCCTGTTATTTGGAGTATTACTTATCTCTCTCTCATGTATTAGACTAGTCTCTATGTTGTATTTGGAGATAATTTATATCAGTATGCTCATTGTACTTCACTTTCTATTCTTGTATTATTAGAAGCTCTAATACTAAACCACCAGGTTTTGGGATTTATTTATGTTTTTGATCTTTTATTACATTTATTCTGCATTCTTTAATAATTTTATTTGGTAATCTGTTACTATCCATTTTGGACTACAGGTTTGTCTTTTCTACAGGTGGATTATAGTAGGCTCCATCATGATCTAAGAAATTGGGTCGTGACATGATTCTTTTTCCCTTTTGAAGTTAAGTGTCGGATGAAATTCTAAGTAATGAGAGCTTAGGGTATTATTTAGCCTAATAATCACCCTTGGAATCCCAAAATGATATAGCATTGATATTAAAAGAGTGGGAAAATGCTAATTTTTCTCTTAAAATATCATAACTACAAACTATGGGGAGAAATATATGAGACCTTCCCATGATTGTGGGAACAACTAACAATCATAGATTGAGTTTGTGGTTGGGATCTAGATGTGAAATCTCTCAACATAATCAGATGAGCCTTGGTATAATTGTGGCTTCTACATACGATTGTACCTTGGTTCATATGTTCATTGGTTACATCAAGGGCATCTGTAAGACTCACGATCATGCATGGGATAATGGTTTAAAAAATAATCATGGTTATGTCTTGTTGCATGAGGGTACACTTTGTCAAATTGAAGAAGTTAGGATCATCTTGATTAGATAAAACCATTTTACGTTCATACAATGTAATCATAAATATGGTTTGACACATGGCATCTCACTATAGAGCTATGCTTTATTAAATAGGCAATAACTTTCTACTCCAGTTTAGATTAAGGAAAAACTAAATGCATTGGAAATATAATTTTAATACCTATCACTTGGTGGGTTTGTGACTCAAAAATACATCTGATTCTATAAATTATACTCATTTAAATCTGATCATTACTTTCAGAGTCAATCGATAGGGAAGGTTTCAGCTTGGTTAAGGGATAGGTGGTTCTTGTGGACTTTGTACATGGACAAATCCTCTCTTATGTTGTTAAACTTGAATATGTACCCTATATGTGCTTCAAATGCATTATATTACACTCATAAAATTTATCTTAAGCCTATTTAGGTTCCTAGAATTAAATATAAGCATAGTCTATATCCACATATTCAAGAGGTAGTAGTAAAGAAGATAATTATCAACTGGTTAAATACTTGTGTGATTTACCTTCTCTCTGATAGTAAATACATAAACCTAGACCAATATGCTAAAGAAGGGTAGAATTAATATGGTTCTAATTCCAAGATTAAGCTTATTCCTATGAGCACAATCACGAGCTGGCAATTATGCATAGATTATATAAAACTGAATGAGTGGGCATAGAAAGATCACATTCTAATGTCATTTATGGATCATATGTTAGTCCATCTTTTTTGTTGAGTATGGTATTGTTTTTTGATAGCTATTTTGATAGAATTAGATTTTGATTGCTCCTAAATACCAAAAAACATTTTCATTTGTCTATATGGGCCTCTTTCATTACAGTGGATGTCTCAAATTAATACACTATCTAATTTTTAGTGATGCATGATGTCCATATTCTCTAATATGGTGGAGGACACTATTGATGTATTTATAGATTATTTCTCTATTATGGGTGACTATTTGAGGTATGTTTGGATCACTTGGGTGATGTATTGTAAGGATGTGAGAAGAGCAATATAGTGTTGAAGTATGAAAAATATCTTAATAGTAAAAAAAGATATAGTGCTTAACTTTATGATCGCTAAAAAGGGATTGCGATTGATAAGGCAAAGATTGAGGTGATTGAAAAGTTTTCCCCATCACTTTTTATATAGGGTATTTGGAGCTTTTGGGGCATGCTAGATTTTATTATAGGTTAATCAAGGGTTTTGTATAGTTACACAATCCCTTGTGTAGTCTACTTAAAAAGGAGGTGAATTTTTCTTCTGATAATGCATGTTTAAAGGCATTCGAATGGCTCAAGGAAAATATGACCTCGACCCCTATTATTGTTAATCATGATTGGTCCATATCATTCTAGGTTAATGTGTGAAGCTAGTGGCATGGTGATAGGAAAATTCCTAGGCTAAAGGAATGAGAATATCTTTCACCCCATCTATTATGCTTGCAAAGTACTTAATGAAACTTAAAAAAATTATACTGTGGTGAAGTAAGAGTTACTTGTTGTGGTATTTGATTTTTTGAACATATTAGAGCTTATTTTCTTGGAACTAAGGTGATAATGCATACTAACCATATAGTTCTTAGATACCTCATGACAAAAAAAATGCAAATCCATATTGGATTTTAGGCACTTCTATACCAAGAATTTGATTTTGGGGTTAATAATCGAAAAGGGGAGAAAAAATCAAGTGGCTAATCACCTTTTCATACATGAGGATAAAGCTATGTTGAAATTGAATGATAATATTGATACTGATGATGCTTTTCCTGATGATCAAGTGCTGGTTGTATCTCATATATTGATCAATGGTTTGTAAATTAAGTAAAACTTTTTGGTGAGTAATATGATGCCCGCAAATTTAACCTTCCATTATCAAACGAAGTTTCTTTTTTATGTGCGAAAATTCTTTTGTTGTGCTGATAATAAATTCGAAAATGTGTTCCTGAAGAGGATATAATAAATATTTTTAATGCATGTGAATCATCCTTTGTTGGGGTCATCATACTGGAATTTAGACAATCCATAAGATCTTTCAATGTTGGTACTATTGACCCACCATCCATCAAGATTTTTATGATTATTACTGGTAATGCGATCAATGTCAAAGGCAAGGGGTCATATCAATAAAGCATAATTTTCTCTTACCCATGTTCTTGAGTGAAACACCCTGTGTTTTGACCATTAGAAAATTTCTCGGATTTTGGCTTCTGGACATCATATGACTTAGGGTACTTCTTGTATGATAAGGTAGGGTTTGGATAGTCTTTGTCGTATGGTAACCATTGTGGGTTGGTTGGTTTCTGTCCAAGGGACGGTTGGAACATACATGTTGTATGTTAGGTTATGAATGGTAAGGTGTCAATCGTATATTTCCCAAAGTTTAGTTTAGGTGATTCTATTATACCTAAGGTAAAATTTCATGATACTAGTCATATGGTTGGGTACGGTTTGACTTGGATAGTCATATTTTTGATAGTGTTGGGGTCCAAGAAAAGGCCTAGGGTACGCGATAAGAGTACCACTCATACCCTAGGGTACGATTGAGATGGGGTGGGCGTACCATCCTGCAGAAATTTTAAGCAATTTAAGTTGCGGGTAATATGGACATTTCCTCTCTTAATTTCTTAAGTCATCATGACTTATATCACTCTTGGGATATCATTTATCGTTGTATTCTTAATCTAAACTAGTTAAACTCTCTCAAATTCTCTCAAAGGCTTTGGGTCAAGAAAGGACAGGTTTCATCAATAGGATCAATTTGGGGCTTATAAGGGTGATTTCTCTCCGTCATCTTCGTAATCTAAGAAATGTTGCTCCTCCCTCATTGTTAGTTCCAACTAAAGGCATATTTTATGAATTGTTTTCATGGCATAAATGTTGTATGGTTTGGGATTTCAAATATATGTTGGGGTTTTGGTTACAATGGTTTGTTATGGTTTTCCCATGTCTTTTACTTATGGTTTTCATATTATTATGGTGGTTTACATATTTGGCTGCATAGGAATAGTTAATTGGTACATGGTTTTGGCTTTGGAAACACTATGCCCCTAACTTGTTTGATAAAATGCCATGAGAATGTTTTTGGTTAATTTGTTGGACTTTTATTAAACTATGCATGGTATAACTTGGTAATGGAATCCTAAATGGTATACATTATTTAAATGATTTGGAATGGTTAAATGGTAAGATCTTGGTAGTTATGGTTGGTCTAATTGAAAGTCTTATGGGATACAATAGAATCCCCTAATAAAATAAAATAATGATCACTTGTGGGGTACATGAGATTCTCCCAAGTAACCTTAATAATGTAATCTAGGGGTACATGGGAATCCCTTCTTAAAATGGATGGCTAAGGACACTGCTTGTAAGCTATAGTCGGTATGATGATACCACTACTATAGTCTTGTTTAATGATATGCTATAGAAATATAACACTTTTGATGCTTAAAAAGAGGAAACTATGGAAGTTTCTGAGTCCTTTATGTTAGATGTGATCCGTTTTGTATATGTTTTGCAGAAAACCATGATTTTAAGGATAAGTTCATGAAAATGGTGAAAAAGGGTGTTTTGGCCACTTTTGGGACTATTATGGGTGATTGGGATATTTTTCGGCTTGATTATGCTCAATGCATGTTCCAGATTTGAAGTATAGAAACTAACTCTCAATGCCTACTAAGTCAACCTAAAGACCACATCTTGACATATGGACCACAGGTAGACAAAGATGGTACCAGAAAGTCCAAAATCCCGAGAGCTGACTTGTAGGAATTTTCCCATCTGGTACCTTCGGTTGGTACCTGCACCTCAGGGCAGACCACAGGTACAACTTGCAGCCAAGACCAAACCGCAGGTACAGGGTGTGGGTGGCCACTGACCCTAATATCTCCTATTTTGTCTGGGCTTAGTTTTTAGGGTTTTCTCTTGTACTATAAATACCCTTTATGTACTTTTTATTAGTGGTTATCCATTTTTAACACTTAGAAATATACTTTGATTTCAAGATCTATCTTTGATATGGGGATTTCTTGGTGTTAACTTTGCTTGATTATTCATTCTATAATTGTGGGTTTTTTTCATCTTATCATTGTGATTTCATATTTTCTTTCCACCATGAATATTATTGATCTCTTCATAATCATGAACAGTTAAAACCCATAGCTAGGGTTGTGGACACCCTTGCAGATTAAGGAAGTAGGAGAAGTGTGATTGTTGACAGGAAACCCATAACCATGGCATGTATTACTTTATCTTTGATATGATTGATTTCTTAATGGGTTTACACATTAGGATCCCGCCTAGATATTATTACTTGCTCTAATAAAGGGGTAGTAACTAGGAAAAGATAAGGACAATAGTAAGTTTGTGAGATAATAGTCAATCTGTTGCAGCACAACGGTATATCTGAATGATTATTACCCTTTATCTAATAACTTGAGACTCAAAAGCTGATAGTTAACTAGGACCAGGGTAAGGGTTAGTAATATGACATCCTAAGACTCAATAGGTAAAGGGTGAAATCCTCCTACTCGTTCAAAAGACTGAAGGAGGTACACAACTTATCGGTTCTGCATGTAAGGTATTCGGATGGATCAACAATGCATTAGAAACCTACAGAGTTGAGATTCCATGGGAACAAACAATCATAGTGTTCACTTAAGACTGATTTTCAATCAAGTTAATATTGTTCTGTGTTCAAGACTACTACAAACAATCCCTCCTTTTTACTTTCCTATTTTTCCCATAGACTGTAAGCACTGAGATTTGTGAAACCATATGTTCCTTTGGGATTCAACCCAAACCTTAGTTGGGTTACTATATACTGACAAAAACTGTATCATCATCTAAAAGAAGGTGTTGTTTGGACGTCATCAAAATTTTAGAGCTATTGTCGGTGAACATGATATTGATTTGTAGATCGAGGTTCTTGCAATTTTTGGGTTTTTAGTTTTTTTTGTTTTTAATTGGTCATAAACCGGTGTATGCCTAGCATATGGAGTAGGGCCAATCCCTTACTCCTGGTGAATCCAAATCCAGAGAGGATCCTATAAACACCTGGTAGGATGTCTGAGTCGAAAAATGGTGATAATCCAAAAGGGGTTCATGATATTATGCCTCCTACCAAGGCGGTACAAGATATTGTTGATCGTCTGATGAGTGATCTTTAGCTCAAATGGAAGATGAAAGGAAAGAAGAGAAAAAATCTTGGAGGATAGCTATGTATGTGGATCTAGCTGAGCAGGTATCAATAACAAACCACCAAGTAGCACTCGGTGGGAATCAGAATAGAGCTAGATTTGACCATGTTAAAGTTATCCCAGTATATCAATATGTTCATCCATATATAGATAATAAGGAAAATATGGGATATGTTGAGCGGATAGAGAATGGAGCCATCGTACCTACTATTTTGCCCCCATGCATAAAATTTGACATCACAAGTTCCATGATCCAACTTCCAAATTTGAAGGGTGTGTTTGTAGGATTTCCTACCGATGATGTAAATTTACCCTGGATTTATAACTCGTATACCAATCTAGAGGTAAATCAGGAAACACTTAGACTGAGGATTTTCCCTTTCTCTCTTATAGGAGAAGCATCTTTATAGTTAGGGGAATTTTCATGAGGCTCTATCATGACTTGGAACGAGTTGCATAGGCAATTCTTAAACAAGTTCTTTCCCCAGTAAAAGTTGTGTCACTTAAGAAAGAGATTTATAATTTCAGGCAGTTGTAGTCAGAGTCCATGTACGAGGCTAGGTTCAGGTTTAAGAAAAAACTGAACTTGGTGTCCAATCATTAGTATTTAGGGAAAAGCTTATCGGAAATATTCTATAGAGCCCTGAACATTAGCTCCAAAGCCATGGAAAACACCATCTCTAGAGGAACTTTTATTAGACTACACTGGGAGAAGCTTCGGAGATGTTAAGAACGGATCTTACTCACTAACTGAGGGTGGAAAAATCGAGAGGCTGAGAGGGGATCAGGTACTTATGTTATGGTGCTTCCTGCGACTAGAGAGCAACTGATAATACAATAGCACAAGAAATTGTGTCGTTAAGGACTGGTTTAGGGGTGCTAGTGAAGCAATTTTCAATGGATGGTTTTGAGAAAGTAAATACAGTAGCGGCACAGGGGTCATCTTTCAAAGCATATGATCTTGAATTATAAGAAGAAGCTAACTACCTGGATCATCAGATAGCTGGTTTTTAAGCCCAAGGGCAAGGGAACTAAGGTCAAAACTATTATCACAGTACCAGAGACCGTAGCAAAAATCAAGATAGTGACTGGAGAAAGAAACATGACTATAGAGAGAAGGGAGATAGATATATTTCACCTGGTAGACACGATGAAGACTCTTGAATGGAAGAGATGCTTGCTAAACTAGTGAAGGGTCAAGAAAATCAAGAGACCAGCCTCAAAAAAATTAAGGTTGATATTCTAGGATTGACCTCGAAGGTCGAGCCACATGCTACTATTATCAAGTAGTAGGAGTACCAGTTTAGGTAAATGTCGGTAACTCTAAACTAGAGGCAGCCAGGTACCCTTTCGAGCAACACGATGCAAAATTTGAAAAATGATTTCACATACTTGCCATTACCAGGAGGAGTGGTATCATTATTATGGATCCCCCAATGCCTGCTATGGAAGTTTTTGATGATGAGACACATACTACTGAGTCAAAAAAGATAGTAAATGACAGAGATATAATCGTTATAGGTAAAGGTAAGGGTCCAATCATTGAACTAGAGGTAAGACTAATTCCAAGACCACCCCCTCCTTTTCATCAGTGACTGATGTAGAAGAAAGAGGAAGGTAAGTTCAAGCGATACATAGAGATGCTGAAATAGTTGAGTTCGAACATACCTCTTTTTAAGGTATTAGAGCAGATGCCTGGATATGCCAGGTTCATGAAACAGTTATTCACAAGAAAAAAAGGAGTAACTTTAGAGGATGTTGAAGGTGTGCACCACTACAGTGTAGTCACGCTAGGTCCTTGGCACATAAAAAGGGTGATCTCAGAGCATTCACTATACAATGTACTATTGGGTCATCCAGATTTGCCCGAGCCTTGTGTAATTTATAGGACAACATTAATTTGATATCGCGGGCCATCATCAATTAGCTAGGCTTGAACCCTTCAGAACCGACTTGGATGTGGCTATTGATGGTTGACTATATAGTGAAGAAGCATGTGGGAATCTCTTGTGATATGATCGTCAGGATGGACAAATTCATTTTCCCAGCTGACTTTATCATCTATGACTATGAGGTTGACACCGAGATGCCTATTATTTTAGGAAGACCATTCATAGCCATAGGCAAAGCTATGGTTGACATAGAAAAGGGTGAGCTGAAATTTCAAGTCAATGGAAAGGAGACAACATTCAACTTTTGAAAGTCTATGAAGTAGCCAACCAATATGAGGGTGGTGTCGGTGATTGATTATATTGATGACCCTAGAGGATATTTCTATGGGTACTTTGATGAATTTTGAGTAGTAAATATACACGCGTAGTGCCACAACATTAAATCAAGAATTGCATGGGAGGAAACCCATGGGTTTGTTGGTGATATTTGAGTAACCGACATAGCCACGTCATGCCATGTTGTTAAATCAATTATTGTGTGGGAGGCAACCCACTATATATTAGTGATTACGTTTTTGTTGTTTTTGTTTTTGTAGGTTTTTAACTTTTGGATCTTACATGGAATACAGTAAACATTGCTACATTCATCGATTTCCAGGTAAGGGGACTATGTGATTAGCCCATTATGGTCACAAGTTCCACACACTAAGGTGAGTAGAACATTAAAAAGTTTAAATTGTGTGGATAAGAAATGGTAAGTTGTGGACTTTGGCACCTAATTTTACTTTTGGGACCTAAAAATTAGGTTTCGGGACCATTAGTATCTGGAAAACTTTAGCCATGCCAAGTTCGGGTTGCAGAAAAGTGAGCTAAAAACTTTGGCCTAGCACAAGTGCCTATCACCTGCTAGCCACAGGTGCTACTTGCGCCCCAGACCTGACTGTGGGTACAGCACGCGGGTAGGTGTCGTGACTAGGTCAAAAATTAGGCCAACTTTTTAATTAAAATTTTGGGCCTACGAATATTTAAATATGACTTATTGCTGCCCCCACCTATATAATAACATTCAAACCCTCATTCAAACTCATTTTAATCCTCAAAACTTTAATTTTTTTCTTCAAATTCTAATTTCTCACCTTAAGCACCAACCAACCCCACACTTAAGAAAAAGAGAGATTGACACTTGTTTAAGATACCAACTTGTCCCAACCGCTAGAAGCAAGTTTCAACCTTGGTTTTGCTTGAGTTCTTCATTATTTTCTTTCGGATTTTCATATAAGAGGTAACTTTCTTGTCTCCTAATAATGATGTAATGCTTTATCTATTGTTGAAACAAGTTGATATGTGTAATATATGGTTTAATATAAAGAAAAGAGTCATTCTTGTATGTGCGAGCCTTGAAATAGCCAAAACTCTTAATATAGGGCCTTATTTCGAGGTAATATTTTAAGTTAGGCCCTGATCGGAAGTTGAACTTAAATGAACGAAAGAAATGCCACGAGTTGAACTTGTTTGTTTTCTTTGAAAGTCATGATCTTTGTTTAGTATGTATACATTGGACTTGTTGGGATCTCAAATAGGTCATAGGGGTGTGAAAAGTGAGGAAAAATTTGGAATTTTTGAATTTTAAATTTTTCTTCAACTTTTGCTATCCCTCACTTTTGTTGGAAAATAATATTTGGTTTTTTAAGTATACATGAAACCTAAAGCAGCATAGAAGAAAGCAGTTGGTACTTCGTGGAGACGGGTAAAGTCTCCTAACCTTAGCGGTTTGGTGGAGAAGTATTCGAGAAAACATTATATTGATGCTGTAGTTGTAGGGACTTATAGATTCACACAAGGAAAGACTCACTGGGTTGCTCAAACAACTACATCCCGGCTGAGGAAAAATTCCACGAGGATTTCACCACCACATACTCTTCCACCCAATAATGATGAGAAAGGGTCCTAGGATTCTTCTATGGAGGTTAAAAAGGAGCAGTCATCAGTGGTGCCCAGTTTGAGGAGGGTACCACCACTCATACACAATATAAATAGGTACCCCACTCTAAGGAGGATACAACACAAGTATCCCATATTACAAAAAAGGCACCCGCAACCGTACATGTCATGGATGCACCTCTCGAAGAGGATAACTGAGTTGGTGTGTGGAAGGGATACAACATATTTATGAGATTGATTGGACTGTATAGAAGCTATGAAGTCCTACACGATATATCTATGAGGAGTGGAAGATCGACTTATTGGGGCTACAGAGTTTACCACAACTTAAGTCAGCATTTGATAGGCCTCATCTTGGGTGGATGACTAGATCACTCATTTCTTATAGCCTGGCTATGGTACATGAGTTTTATCCATCTTATAGAGCCACTGTATTCCTTCTCATGTGCCATAATCCCGGCATCATCAGCTTTGCACAACAGTTACAACCTGAATATACACTAATCATAGGGGTCAAAGTTGATGTCACAGAGGAGACTATCTGTAGAGTCATATTTGTACCAAATTACATTACACTTGTATCTAAAGCAAAGTGCAACCACAGATTGAGGATCGTACGGGATAGTCATATTATATGGGATATTGAGCACAGAGCTGAGAAGATCAAGATGGCTAAGTGGATAACCGATTATATTTTACCACATGGTGATAATGCCCCATAGATTAAGGGTCCAGTTATGATTAAGAAGGGCCTGGTGACACTAGAGGCCAGATTTTGGTAGTTGTTGATTTGATATCGCCTGATTTCCACAGCTTTAGATAATGCATTGTTATGGGAAGGAGCTGTATTAGATGCCTTCAAAATGGATGGTTATGATATTAATTTTGCTACCATTCTCAGGCATGAGATACACAAGAGAGTTTTTGAAGAGCTGACTAACTATCCATTTCCTTATATGATCCAGAGGTTATGAAATGAGGCATGTGTACCTGATTTACCAGGTATTGATGAGAGGGTAGCTATTACTGCTACTGCACAGATGATGAACCTAAAGGTTCTAATAGGTTTGAGCACTTCTAGGAGATCTATACAGAAGGTAACAGCACCATAGGCCTAGACTGAGTGCCGAGCAATTTTAAAAGAACCTGATGAGGCACATAAAGATAAACGAGTATTGGTATAGATATAGAGATAGGGAAGCAGAGAGGTGCTCCAAATTCTAGCACTCAGGGAGAGGTGCTCCAGGCTACTTCTTTTTTAGACTCGTCATTAACCTTAGAGCTGGTTAATGCATCTATAGAGCCTGCTCACCCATCCACTATAGCTCCTGTAATAGGTATGATTACTATATCCAGTGAGATTTTACATAACCTAGTGGATATCTAGATAGCTTTAATCGCTCGATCAAAAGTTGTCGATATTATATAAGTACACTCTTTGGGAAGATAAGATTAGGGATCAGGACTAGATTTGAGTAGGCCAAGGCTAAATGGGAGGCTACTCAGAGAGCCGCACTGTTCGAGCTACATGTCGACTTTTAGACTCGGATTGATAAGTTAGAGATATGGGTTACATCCCAATATATAGAGATAGGTGTTCCAAATTTGATTCAAATGAGGGAGGATTTTGATATCCTACATGCAAAGGTATGCTCTCTTATAGATAATCGTGTTGCAGTTACTCCCTCTATGATACCCTCTGTAGTCTAGCTATCACTTCTGCGTGCGTTGATATATTTTGACTTTTGTACAGAGGATTGATACACCTAAATTAAAACTCTCATTAAAAAGTATATACAGTCATTATCAAATATAGCACCCAACTAGGTTGGGGTTTAATCCCACAGGGAATCCTGTGCAAACTAAGTGTTATGGTTGTTAACAAACTATTGATCGAAGGTTCCTCAGTATGGGGTGTTTTTAATTTGTAACAATGTTTAAATAGTTGTAACAAGTAACGTTCCAGCTTAATGAATTTTATTGCAAGTACTGATTCAATGAGATCAAACAAACTAAAGTTACGTTCACCAAGATGTTCAAACCGATGGGGTTGTGAATTCTCTTAAATTCCTAATTTACACTACAATTTCAAGAGTTATTGGATTCAAAAGTTTAGCCATTTGTTTCTCAACGTCAAAGGGTAGTTTACCCTTTAATTCTTTTGAACTCAAAGAATATATGAATTATTCAATTAATCTCTCACGTGAGTCAATCCTTGTTAAGGCATCAACTCATAACCCCAAAGGTTAATTCCTTAGACTTCATGTATACTCCTTATTTTCCCAACATATACTTTTCTTCTTAAACAAGTAATGTTCTTAGGCTCACCCTTCAAGTATACATCTAAAAAGGATCTTTAATGTGAAGAAGGGTTTATACAATATCCGTTACAAATAGAAATTAAGTCACAACCCCAATCAGTTAGTTACATTAAGGCTCCTATAACCCTAGTTATGGGAGTTTAGACACACACATCTCAAGAGGAGAATAAAAGGAAATCATTGTATTTTTCATAAATGGATTCAAAGAATTTCTTACAGAGTTTACAATAATTGTTCTTGAATCTTCAATGAGAATCTAAATGAAGATAACTATATCCACAATTCTTGCTTGAATCATAGAGAATAATATCTAAAATAATGTTTCTAATATGGAAATATGATAAAAAGATCTCTAAAAAGAAACTAAACTGCGTATTTATATGTTCCCAGGTACAGAGGATTTAAAATTTAAGCTTAGAATAGCTGCGTCCAAGTTGATGGTAACCTCGACGGCCCATCAAAAGCTTAACGGTCCGTCATGTGGACCGTTGCTGCTGGTCCCAATGTGACAAGTTTTGGTTAAGGTTTTATAGTCATGTTGGCGGGCCATTAGGGTTTGGCAGTCCGTCGCATAGCCCGTCACTTGATCCTCTAAAACTTCATGTTCTGTTTCATCCTGACAACCAAGTTGGTGGTCCGTCGGATGGTTGACAAGTTTTCACTTGGACCGTCGCAAAGGTCACTCACTTACTCCCTTCTATTTTAACCTAACGGTCACCTTGGAAGTCCATCGCATGGCTAACGGTCCACTAGTTTGCCAGTTAGTGGCCTTTTTTGCTATTTTTCCAAGTTTTTCCTTCAGCTAACTCCTTAACACCAAAACACTAAAATCTAGTATTAAATACAACATCAGTTGCTTAAAAACATATAATTATACCTTGAAAATGATTTAAAATATTCCATAAAAAGTCAAAACATCAAGGATGGGGAGGAGGTCCCAGCACTTTGGACCAAGAGAGGTCACTTGCCTGATTTGCATGATCCTGTTGTAACAGAGGAGAAAGCCCTTAAAAGGACAGACATGAATTGTTAGAGGCTGCATTAGTAGATAGGAAAAAGGCGTGAAGCTATAGCAATGGGTGCATTATCCAACAATGCACCGCCACCACTACTACCTCCAACAACTTTTACACCCCCATGTGAGAAAGCTCCTGACTCGGGCGCTTAGTGCATCCCAGGTATGTTCTCACTTCTCTATGTTTTATTTTTTTTAGCGCATTGAGGACAGTGCACAATTTTTAGTTGGGGGTGGGCATGCCATGCCACCATGGGTTTTTGTTGTCGTGCTTCTTTTTCTGTCGATCGTGGTATGATTGTATAACTGACATGTCTAGGATAATTATATATCATATTGTTTTTTGTTCGTATTGTGATATTTTTTGTAATGAGAAGATTTTGAGTATTTAGGTCAGTAGCCAAATTTCGACTAATTTTTTATAATCTTCCAAAATTTTGTATTTATTAACTATGTATTGATGTATATATGTGTGAACTCTATGGGTCATGTTATGGCATTAGTATTAGGGACATGATAACCATTTGCTAATAATTGCATGAACTAAATAGGTAGTAGTTGGTTATATTAACTCTGTGTTATGTGAGTGTGGGATACTACCTAGTTCCCTTTGTATGTTAAATTCAGGACTTGCCTGGTTAGTCTTGCCTAGGTTGAAGGAAAATCGGTTAGGAAATGATCATAGGCCATTTTCTTTATTGTAGTCCACTTTTAGCCTAAATGACCTTTCATGTGTGAATTATATCCCTCGATCCCTATTTTTTATCCTTATATCCTATTTTTCTTGTTATACCTTTCACTTTCCCATTTGTGTTACAATGAACCTGCTTTGGCCCTGGTCCTCCTTGGACATTGTGCACCTCAAATGAGGCATATTGCTTAAGTTATGGTGGCTATCATAGGGGTGCATAGTATAAAGTGGGTATAAAGAAGGGTAAAATAAGAGAAAAAAAAGTAGGGATAGGTGTGCTAAAAAAAAGAAAAGAAAGAATTGTGAAAAAAAAGTGAAAAAGAAAGAATAAAGAGATCACACCCAACCTAAATGTACTATAAAAGAATAAAAAAGACAAATAAGGGTGGAATAAAATAAAATTGGTTAATAATTGAGACCCCAAAGTTAGTATAGTAACAAGGAGTCTTAGTCACTTTAAATGTCCACACCTATAACACTAGCCCTCGAGCCTATATTACAAGGCGCGTAAAATCCTATAGAGCTCCTGACTTAACTACCTGAATACTAAGGTAAAGAAAATAAAGGCAAGCCTATGGTATTTGACATGCATTGACTAGACCTCTTTGTTGAGTGTGAGTGTCTCTTGACCATCCCTACATTAACATGTATGATTTCATATGAATGAGTGGGGCATTCTTATTATGAGGGCACTTGAATCATGTTGCTTGCTATCTACTTTTGTCGGGTAGTGCAATTTGTACATATGAGTGGTTGTTTGTTGCTAATGTAATTTCCATAACTTGATCCCATTGTGTCACATTGTTGTGCTTCATATTCATACACAGTTGGTTTTGAAAAGAGATATAGGAGTAGATGTTGTGATTTGAACTAAATGTAATGACTAACTGCCTTGAATATATTAAATTCTCTTAGTTAAGCGTCGTTTTAGTTTTGTTGTGCTTTTGTTTCCTGAGGACATAATAACATTATAAGTTAAGGGTATTGATATGCTAAGGAAATATAGTACTTCTGATATCCGTTTTGGATATGTTTTGCAGAAAACCATGATTTGAAGGATAAGTTCATGAAAATGGTGAAAAAAGGTGTTTTTGTCCACTTTTGGAGCAATTATGGGTGATTGGGATGTTTTCTAACTTGATTTTAATCAATGCATGCTCGAGATTTGAAGTAGGGCTGAAAAACTAACTCCCAACGCCTACTAAATCAACCTACAGACCATATGTTGACCTATGGGCCACAAGTAAACAAAGAGGGTACAAGTCCAAAATCCCAAGAGTTGACTTTTAGGAATTTTCCCATCCAATACCTTTGATTGGTACCTGCGCCCATGGCAGACCGCAGGTACAAACTGTGGCCAAGATCCATCTTTGATATTGGGATTTCTTTGTATTGACTTTGCTTAATTATTCAGTCTTTAGTTATGGGTTTCTTTCACATTATCATTGTGATTTCATCTTCACTTTCCACCATGAATATATAATACCTCGAAAAATTCTTAGCTCATTTCAGCTCTTGGTTGCATGTTAATGGGGTCCAAAACATGAAAATTAGCCTAAGTGTTGAGGACTTAGTCATTTCCAAGGCCCCTAAACTTTGATGATTTTATTTTTGATCTTCCCAACCTCAGAACATTGATTTTTAAGTTGATTCATAATTGGAGTTTTTAAAAGTACATTTCGGGTGAGTTTTGGAATTTTCAGACAAGAATAGGGGTATGTTTAGATCATAAAAACAATAGCAGCACTGGATGAGCCCACAGCACCCCCTCCAGTGCACCGCTCTAGAGCCTGTAGGGCCCCCACTGCACCACTCCAGAGCCTACAGCACACCCTTCTTCACCTATCCATCTTTTGTTCCTCAATAATTAAGGGCATTTAGGTTATTTTCCTTCACCCAATCAGTCTATAACACGAAATTTAGATCTCCAAAGAGAATTATTTTCTATTTCAATCACAAATCCTCTCAAAAAATATCCCAATTTCCTCAAGAACAAACCCTAACCGATTCTCAAGCAATCAAGGAATTCAATCTTCAAATCTCAAGAAATCCCCAAGAATCTTTATGAAATCATCTAGCGAGCTATGTATGATGTTCATCCATGGGTTCCTTTCACCCATGGAGTCCAAGAGTCCCCTTTTGGTTTTAAATTATTAGTGTCATATGTAAGTTGAATTATCTCCATGAATCTCTTGTGAATTCAATTACAAGTTATGTTTATAAGTGTTTATCAAGTGGGATGAGCCATTACATGTATTAAATATTGTAATCTTTATGTTAAATCCCTAAGTTATGATTTTAGTCTTGTAATTATGTTATTCTCTCATGTTGTACCCATCCCTATGCTTAAGTTCATGACTCTCATGTTTTTATGAGATGCTTAAGTGTTGGGTTCTTAACAACGATCCCCTACTATTGTTTTAATGCTTTTATATGGCATTATTGTTAATTCCATTCAATGCTGGTGGGTTATGAACACCCTATACCTATGTGATTTACATACATTCAGCTTCTCAAGTATTCAGACAGTTAATCCATGAATCATATCAGTATACTTAGATATTCATATTCATAACGAGCACTATTAGTTATATAATAACATTCAGTTGAGTTTAGTTCAGTCCAGTACCAGTGTCCGTTTAGTTAGGAGTAGGATTTAGCACCAAGCGAACCTATGGAAAGGGGTTCACCCTCCAATTCAAATGGGTCCTTAGTAGCAGTCATTAAGTTCCAGAACAATGTAGCCATAGTAGGATTATGATATTTCACCTACCGGTTTAAGACTGAAAATCGCTTAAGATTCACCCGCTAGTTTAGGACTGACTCCCTAGTCCTTCAGGACACCACATTAGTGGATCCACACAGTCAGTGTTAGTACCCATGGCACGGTACTGAAACCCTTCCAATTGGGGTTACAGGCTGGACCACCCTAATTAGGTCAAATTGGGGTATGTCGATTCATAGCCTAAAAGACTATCAAACACGAAATAGACACTAAAGGAACAAAAATCAGCAAGTTCACAAAGAGAAAACAACACACTAGAAGGAGATGAAGAAGAAGAATTGCATGAAATTAAAGATAGATAGAGAGACCCTTACTTCCACCAATGAATAGAACTAGAAGGTGTATCAAACCTTCAAACACACATTACCAATGTAAGATAAAACCACTCTCTTAGGTGACCCAAAGGAAACACTCTTCCTCAAGAACACCTTTCTTGCCAAATTTCCCAATACAAGTGAAACCCTAACTTAAAATGTATTCAAGGAACCAATTTCGGGTTTGAGAGATAAAACTACAAGACTAAAGCTACAATCTAAGAATAATATCCAATTTCATCAAAGTCTTCCAAAAAGAGATATAAAATGGTCTATTTATACTATTACATGCCAAAGGACCAAAAATGTCCTTAATGACGACTTAAAAGGAGGCACCTATAGAGTGCTCTTTTGGAGTGTAAAAAAGTATTCATTATCCTTCCTTTGAGGTACCTATGGAGTGTATAAATTCCCCTCCTTCCTTCTCTTGATCACGTCTTCAAAATACTCCAAAAAGTCTTTAATTGCTTGCCAATTCCGAAGCCTTGACCCTTAGACAATATCTTGTGCTCTTGAGGCTCAATGTGCTTGTATCATCCCCTCCATCTTGAAGGAATTTGTCTTCAAATTCAGATCTTGGAAAAACCAAAGAGAAAGCAAAAACAAACACAAAATCCTCTTGGTAGGAGGGTTAGTATTAGCACCACACTTATATCATCAACCCATGGTTTCTCACACTTGACATACATCCACATATCCTTGGTTTTTGACATACAAAGTTTAGCATAAAGTATAACAAATAAATGATAAGAATCAATATCAAAAATAAGTGATCACGACCTGCAACTATATCCTTCACATCTCAAGAGTATTCCAGGTCAAAAGGGAGAAAATAATAAAGGTTTAAGTCGAGATGGCCCACTCCTTTCACTAGGTTATCAAGCTCACAATAATTCAAGGCATTACCCACCACTACGACAAACACAAGTCCATTATGAACAAGATTAACATAAGGGATTTCATTACACACGTTCAAAGGACTATATACTTTATCAAGATCAACAATACAATTATGCCAAGGGGGTACACTTTTGGAATACACCCAACTATCCTTTATTACAATCATGAAATACTTACTACAAGCATCACAAAGGACATGGTTAAGAGAGATATCAAGGAAAAAGGAATGCAATACAAAACACATCCTTCCCCACCCCAATAGTATACGGGAATCAAATGGATGAAATAGACAAAAATCTAAGCCGATCTTAGCCGTTCCTTTTACTAGAGAATCAAACTCACAATCATCTTCATTCAAGAAAGGAAAACAGCCACCAAGCTTACTATCTCTACATAATATCAATTCAAAACTAACATGGTTATCATCATAGGCAAAGAGGTAGTATAGAAAGGAATCAAGTGTGAAGACATCAACCAAGGTACTATCATCCACAAGAGGGTCATGTATTTTGTGAATACTCTTGTCACATGATAATGGAACCTTATTCAACTTATAAGTGCTAGCACCAGATGGACACAAATCATTCTTATGAAAAGAATTGATTTTGTCATCTAAAGGATCAACTAGTGCTTGCGTACTCACAAAAAGTGTTTGATCCTTATACAACCTATCAATACCAAGAGTATCACAAAATGGAGATTCATACACTTCTTGACTAATCCAATCCGAAACTACACCACTTTGGCTACTACGAGCCACATCACAACAATTCAAGTTTTTAGGAGTGTAGAAAATAGCTTTGTTACCTTGTAGATTATGAGAAGTGTTTTCTTCACTTGGTTTCACATCATGGCAGACCTTATGCTCCACATTACAAGGGTCCCTTTGGATTCACTTTTTCATCGCTTGTACTACAATGGGGACTTTCGGCCAAGGGCTTGAAGGAAACTTCCTTGGTCTTCTCCTCGGGACTTCTAGGGTCTTGAACCTGCACATGAGAAGATAAAATACTAGGAAAAATACTAGTATTGGGGTTAGTGAATAAAAAGGGTCATTTGTGGACAAGATCCACAATCAAGCATTTTTCTTCCTTCCAACTTCACTACCCATGGTTTCCCCTTCCTTTTCCCTTTTTTGTTCACATTCTTCTTGTACCTCACTAATAGTTTTCTATCAACCTTGAGGCTTAGTCTCACTCTCTTTGTTTTTTAACTCATGGAGAGGAGTCACTGGATTTTGTGAAGTATAGGATCTTTGGACTTGAGGTGTTTAGAATTGTGGAGATTTTGGTGGACATAGTCTATCAACCCTTGATCTATTCGATTCATGTCACCCCTCATCAAATCCATATCACTCATTATAGCATCATTTCCACTCTTTATTTCTCGACTCAAGGCCTCAATTTAGGCTATCAAATCTCCCATAACATCATTTCCCAAAGGTTGGGAAGTAGTACCTTCAGTTTCCATGGAAAATGTGCCTACGAAGTGCACAAAACATCAAGAAAAATAACCTACAAAACAAGAAAACGATTTAGTTCAAAAGCCTCACTTCACTCACACGCAACCTCACCTCACACTTGGCTTCACAAGTGTTGGAGAACCAGCAATACTTAGCAAGTTACTTGAGAGGTGAGAAGCATTGAATCAGAATAGATCTTCGTTTGAAATGACTCAAAATAAGTGATGCGTGAACTTGAACCAACAAAAATACTATGACTTGAAAATGATAAAAGCACACAAAAATGGAAGACGTGAAACAACGGACTTTAATCTAATTAATAAACTAGTAGGTAATTACTAGCTTACTAATTAGTAATAAAATCAACACAAAAGCAACTAGAAACAACAAATAGAAACTAGGAAATCTAATTTTAGAAATCAATTTGGTTGTTTGTATAAGTGATGATGTGGCATCTTGTAATTGGACGTCTTTTCAAAATTTTCAAATCTCAATACACTTGTTTGGGCCAAACACACTTAAGAGAAGAAGAAATTTCTTGTGGGAGGGAAAATTTGAAGGTTTTGGAGACCTTTTAGAGCTTCAAATGAATTTAATGGATTGGTCCCCCCTTTGTACTTTCAATTGTACTTGGAAAATTCGGATCTACAACAAACACACAAGACAACACACAATTGTTTTTGGTATTTTCTGATTTTCGACTCTTTTTTGATGAGATTTTCTATTTAAGAACACTAAAACCAAGGATTAGAGTTATGGGAACAACCCTAAGCAAGGCTTTGATACCAAATACTAGCCTAAAGGACTACCAAACACGAAATAGACACTAAAGGAACAAAAATCAGCAAGTTCACAAAGAGAAAACAACACACTAGAAGGAGATGAAGAAGAAGAATTGCATGAAATTAAAAATAGATAGAGATACCCTCACTTCCACCAATGAATAGAACTAGAAGGTGTATCAAACCTTAAAACACACATCATCAATGTAATATCAAACCACTCTCTTAGGTGACCCAAAGGAGACACTCTTCCTTAAGCACACCTTTTTTGCCAAATTTTCCAATACAAGTGAAACCCTAACTTCAAATGTATTCAAGGAACCAATTTTGGGTTTGAGAGATAAAACTACAAGACTAAGCTACAATCTAAGAATAATATCCAATTTCATCAAATTCTTCCAAAAAGAGAAGTAAAATGGTCTATTATACTATTATATGCCAAAGGATAAAAATACCCTTAATGAGGACTTAAAAGGAGGTGCCTATAGAGTTTTCTTTTGGCTTGTAAAAAAGTCTTCATTATCCTTCCTTTGAGGTGCCTATGGAGTGTATAAATTCCCGTTCTTATTTTTCTTGGCCAAGGTTTCAAAATGCTCCAAAATGTCTTTAATTGATTGCCAATTCTGAAGCCTTGACCCTTAGACAATATCTTGTTCTCTTGAGGCTCATTGTGCTTGTATTATTGATTATATGATACCTCTCATAGTCTCAGTTCATTATATCAGTGTATTCTTAGTTCAGGTTTTCTTCACCAAGTGTACAGACTTTTAGTTATTCAGTTATACAATTTATAGTCTTTGAGATTTTGGAATTATTTTAGATTACAGATTTATGCTTGGTCTTGCATTCTCATATGTTGCCCTTTTGATGCATTCATGTTCAGTTATCTTATAATGTTTAGTTAGTCCTTATTATATATGCACAGTACCCCATATAAATTATCCTAACCTTATCTCATATACCAGTACATTCAAATTATTGATTGCATACTCTTATTTTCACCATGATAACTTATATCATTGGTTTGGATGTACAGTTTCTCAATTGTGTTTAGACGTCTCAACATAATCTAGCAATCGTAGTGGTAAGTCCTCATCCATCAGGACATATTATGTTTATTTAGTTATTTTAGTATTTCATTTTATTCAGCCAGTCAGAGTTAGTTGGGGGTCTTTCCCATTAACTCCTTAATTAGTTGGAGGATTTTAGACATGTAGATAGTCAGTTAGGCAGTTAGTCAGTCACTTTTAGTTTTTATCAGGTGTTTCAGACTTATGATTGATTCGGTATTTTAGTATTCAAATTTATATTTCCTTCTCAATTTATCTTTCAAACATGTGTTATGTTCATAGTTTATTCAGTGCTCACAGTAGGTATTAGCTCATGGGTTAGATTGTGGTCACTTGTGACCATAAGAGAGGGTGTATGTGACACCCAAACTTAGGATAAAGAGTCCCACATCAACAAAACATGGGAGGAATGTTAGGTATATAAGTAAGCAAGCCTTACTCTCTAGTAACGCATTTTAAAGTCGTTCGAGCCTAGGCCTAATATGGATAATATCACTAGTGGGCTGGTATAAGGGGTCTCTCAGCCTTCATAGTTTGGGATGCCTATCACTGCAAGTGCCTCGGCTCGAGTCGTGACAAGAATGGTATCAGAGTCACTTCTTTGTCATCTCTGCATAAGTAGGCCAGGCCTTTGTGGTTTGAGATGCCCATCGTGGCCACGGCCTTGGCTCGGGTTGTGATAGAATGTTATTGATCTCTTCATAATTAGGAGTGGCTAAAACACATAGATAAAGTGGTAGACACCTTAGTAAAATGACAAAGTAGGGGAAGTGTGATTGTTGGTAGGAAACCCATACCCATGGTATGTATTAATTTATCTTTGATATGATTGATTTCTTAATGGGTACACATATTAGGATCCTGCCTAGATATTATTACTTTCTCTAATAAAGGGGTAGTAACTAGGAAAATATAAAGATAATTGTAATTTGGTGACATAAAAGTCAATTCGTTGCAGCATAATGGTATATCAAAATGATTATTAGCCTTTATCTAATAACCTTAGACTCAAAAAATGATAGTTAATTGGGACCAGGGTAATGATTAGTACCACGGTATCTTGAGACTTAATAAGTAAAGGGTGAAATCCTCTTACTCGTCTAAAAGACTATAGAAGGTACATAACTTATCAATTCTGCAAGAAGGTATTAGGTTAGATCAACAACGGATGAGAAACCTGTGGATTTGAGATTCTAGAGGAATACATAATCCTAGTGTTCAGTTACGACTATTTTTAACCAAGTTAAGACTATTCTGTGTTTTAAACTACTACAAAAAAATCCACCCTTGTACTTTTCTTTTTGCCCATAGACTGTAACTATTGAGATCTATCAAACCACATGTTCCTTTAGGATTCAACCTCAACCTTAAATAGGTTAATATATCTTGATAGCGGTCGAGTCATAAACTAAGAGGAGGTAATGTTTGGACGGCATCAATTAATAATAACTAGAATGGTGGTTTGGTTGTGTAATAATGGTTTTAATTATGCAATAATGGCAGGGTATGACAGCTAATCGTAAAGGTGTGAGTATAATGTGTGGACACTGGAAACTCATATTTTCCAACATGAGGATTGGTCATGGAGACAATATATGATACTTATGGGGTTTACAAGAATCCCTTAAGTATACTTATACATATATATCATGGAGAGTGAAGGGTACTCAGGAATCCCCTACTCTTATGGTATCTCTAATTCATGCTGTTATATGCATCGGGGCCCGTTCAGAGGGTTACACTGGATCCATATAGCTTGTAGTAGTTCTATGATGGTTAAGCTATACATATCTAGGTTAATGATTTTAAAGGCATGCTAAACCTAATTCCCTTTCCCAATATATTTATATATATATATGTATGTATGGTGGTGAATGCATATAATTGCTTAATTCATTTTAAAGGTTGGTATTATTTTATCCTTATCTTGAGTACTTGCTACCGTTCACCTTCTAATCCATCTTTGGGCAGTTGTATACCCACACGATGTAGGAACCAATTATTCTACTCATCCTACTTAGTAAGCAAATTTGGGATTAGCTCGATTAGATTGAAGTGGTGATCTTCCATATTACAAAAGGCTCTATTTAATGTCATGGATATCTTTACATACTCCGGTTATTTCATAAACATTGGTTTTGGCTATGGTTGGGGGCATATCCCAACTGAATATTATTTTACTTTTGGTTAGAGGCTTTATGGGACTATCATGGGTTATCATGGGCGATGTTGTATTGGTGTCAGCCTTAATATTGGCATTAGTATTAGGGTTGATATCACTTGATTGTATTTATGATTATTCTATCCTATTATGTTATGTACTTATACTTTGTTGTTATTTTGGTTTTGGTATAGTTATTGGTTGGGTATTAGATGGTTGGAGTTGCTTTGGTTGGTCATGGTTATGGATCTATCTCAGAGTGTGGAGTTGTACATACCACTATATTGTTATATATTCAAAATTCATCCAACTCAGGGTATGTGTTCTGAGGTTGAGTTAGGTAACAGGGGTGGTCCTCGGTCCTGGTTGGACTTGGGATGCTCATTAAGACAAGACCTGGTTCGGGTCGTGTCAAGTTTGTATAAGAGCTTCAGGCTCATGGTCAATTAGGAGTCCATAAAGTCATGTCGAATAGAGTCTCTGTTAAGGGTGTGTAGAGTGTCATACTCATAAAAGAGATACTACAAGGCATTTAGGAATTTTTCTCTTTCTTTGTGTTCCTTTTTCAATCTTGGAGTCTGAGCCCTGGAATCTTCTCTAATTTTAATTTTTTTTCTTTTCAGATTATGCCTCGATGATCTGAATTTCACAAAAACTCCTCTATCCCAACTAGGGATAATGTTGATAGGACACACTTTTCTCATGGGATCCATACTCAATCTAGAAATCCAATCCTTGATTTCTCTGTATTCCACTGATTCTATCTAGTCCTCCTCAGGCAGACGTGATAAATGCAAAGTTTTGTTAGTTGATTCAAGTGATTGCTCAGTTGGTAGCTTCTTAGGCTGAGCACAGTGTATCTAGTATTATATCTTCTGAGGCCACAAGGGTTAGCTAGTTCATGAGGTTGAGTACACCAACTTTTTTTGGTGTTAAGGTGGAGAAGGTTTCTCAATATTTTTTAGATGAAATAGAATAGATCTTCAGGGTTATGTAGGCCACAAATGTGGAAGGGAGGAATTTCGCTTCCTATCAATTGAAGGATATGGCGTACTAATAGTATAAGGAATCAAATAGGGAATGGGGTGATATTGAGTAGTAATCTTTATAGGAGACTTTTTCTAATGCATTTTTGGGTCGATTCTTTTCTCAAGAGATGAGGAAACCAAAAGCTGAGGAATTTGTTTATCTGAAATAGGGGAAAAAGTTGGTCAAGTAGTATGCCTCTAAATTTCACC